>NW_017670355.1:530453-670229 GCF_001879085.1 Nicotiana attenuata
TGTACAGTCCAGTTATACAGTCCAGTTATACAGTCCAAGGTTTACAATGTAAACACAAATTTAAAGCAGGCTTAACAAATGTACATCCATG
The DNA here is from genome assembly GCF_001879085.1 of Nicotiana attenuata. Classification (NCBI taxonomy): domain Eukaryota; kingdom Viridiplantae; phylum Streptophyta; class Magnoliopsida; order Solanales; family Solanaceae; genus Nicotiana; species Nicotiana attenuata. The sequence goes on from NW_017670355.1 coordinate 530,545, forward strand.
AGTATCTATCCTAGCAAGATAACTTGAACACACATCTCAAGAGGTAAGCAAATGGGCCTTCATTTCAATATTCCAACTCAATGATACATCAAGTTAATCTCAAGAATATGTACCTGGAAATAAAATAGAAATGGAGGAGGAGAGGTCAGCTTAAGGCAGTAATGAACAACAGCCCAAATCCAAAGCAACTAGACCATTTTCAGATCCACAAATACCACAGCAAACCCAGGAATGACTAGCAGCAGATTAAACACCAAAAGCAGATGAAAACCAGATATGATTGGATCAACATACACTCAAAATCAACCCAAAAGTCCCTGAACTTGAACCAAACACGGTCTAGAAGATGCTCAAACTATTTTTAAACCTTCTGTTGCACTGAAATCTGATCTACAAATGAAATTCAAACTTGATCTAAGAGTCCCAATAGAACAGTACCTATTTTTGGATTTTCTACTGTTTTTCTTTGTGGTTTTTGAATTGTATTTGTTTTTGAATTTCAGACTTCAAATCTGTCAATACTGGGGGGTGAATTTTAGGCCTCTCAAACTTGTGAATCAAGGCAAATGAATGCCTATTTATAGGTGAACTTAGGTCCAATTCAGATTTTTCCCTTCACCCCTTAGTCCCTATTCTAATTTCAGTGTTTAACCTTTATTTTCTGACTTGTTACACAAGCAACTAACTTAAGTTTATTAGAACTTACACTATGGTCCCCCCTAGAAGGTTCTATGCCTATTACAATCCCTACTCTACCCTTACCCCTTTTCAAAAATTACCAAATCTGCTGAAAGTACCCTTTTCCTATGCCTAAACTACCCTTTGAACCTCCTGAAATTACTAGCCTACATTAACTACACTACACTTTCTAACTGACCCTGGTTCAAATAACTATTTCTGCAAATTAACCAACCACCAATCCAATTGTGAATCCTAAATTCAAATGACTACTGCTTTTGGATTACCAACTACTAATAACACATCAGAGTAAAACAGTGCCCATAGAGTATTGATTAAAACTGTAGCAAGCAAATTCGACACACACACAGTTAATAGAACAACTTATTCATGAAGCCTGGAGAAGATTTAAACAACTAAAAACCTAAACTAACCCTAAGCATGATTAATCCTAATCCTAAAGAACTCAGTCACAAGTAAATTGACAAACGACCCAATTATTAATTAAAAGACAACAAATGCTAATCTATTTGACCACTGGCTCAACCGAAAAATGAGGAAAAATAAACTCAAACCCTAAATTGATTGCTCAAGAGGAAGTATCAGTCAGAAGGAAAAGATTAACGAAGGAGGACGAGGAAAACTTACTTAGCTTGAGCACTTGACTGACTATGGGGTGAGCTCCGACTGGTCATTTGTTTGAATCCTCCGGGATTCTTGACGCGTAACATCCCTAATCGTGTGTTTTCCAAAAGAACACACATGATTAGGGAAGTTATGGTCGAAAATCCCCAAGATTTTCTAATTTAGGGTTCTGCCGGATTTTGATCGGATATTTGGGCAATTCTGGCCATATTTGAGATATGTGGCTATGGGGGTTGGATAGAGGAGGTCAAGGCGGTCCCATGGTGTTAATTTGGGACCGTTTGGCATAACCGGCGACTTGGCCGGAAAACTTCGAACGGATATTCGACGAGTTCCAGTAATATTTGAAAGCAAAGGACAGTGGATTTGGGTAGAGGAGGAGAAGGGGAATCTGGGGTGTAATTTTGGGGTTGATCGGAGCATCGCCGCCGGCGGCGACGATTTCCGGCCGGCGGCGGACGGCGGAGGGACGGTGGCAGATGGTGGGGCTAGGGCGGTGGAGGGTGATGGTAACGCCGGCGTTACAGGGGAGGTACGAGGAGGATGATTTTGGTCCCAAACTTTTCTGAAGACTTCGGACACTTATAACTAAAATAAGAGATTAAAACTGGGCCGTTGGATTAGAGTGGGTAGACGGCCTGGATTTAATTTGGCATTTAACTCAAAACGACGTAGTATGCTTCCTATACTACGTCATTTTGTTGGTCTCACAGGCATGGGCACCTGGACCGGGTAGAGGTGAACTGGGCCTGAACGTGGAAATTGTTTGGGCTACCTGATTTTAGCCCAAATTTGGTCTTTACTCAAGACCAAATTGAAATTTTTTCTTTTTCCCTTTTTCTTCCTTTATCAATTTTTGTATTTATTTATTTTTTCTGATTTTATAAAATATTAAAACAAAGCAGAGACCTAATTACACTATTTAACTCCTAAAATTACTTACAACTCTATTTAAAGACAAATGCAATAATTAGTAATGCAAAGAACTATTTTCTTGCAATTTCCTTTACATTTTATCCTAAAACTAATTGGTAATAAATTTGTGAAGTTAAATCCCTAAATGCCAATGCATATTTTGGTATTTTCATATGGATTAAAATGCACAAATAAAAATGCAACAATTACCAAAGAATGCCACACAATTCACAAAATTTATAAAATACTAAAAAAAGAAAAATTGTTTTGTTTGAAATTTTGGGAATTATTGCTTAGGGCAAAAATCACGTGCTCACAGCGATCTTTCTCAAAATGCTTTCTTCCAGGGCTTTTGGTGAAGATGTCTGCAACTTGATCTTCAAGCTTAATGTGTGCTTCACTTGCAACTTTCTTTCTGTTTTCAGAGTTTCCAATCCTATTTACTGTTTTGAATTCCTCAATTGTTTCTTTCAAGTCTAGTACCACCACTACTAGGTCATCTCTTTCTTGCTCAATGATAGCAACTCTCTCAGTCAAGGTCTCATATTCTTTACTTGCACACTCAATGGTTTCTTTTAAGTCCACCACAACAACCATTAGATCATCTCATTCATGTTCTATGCTAGCAATTTTCTCTTCTAAGGCATTCTTTTCTCTTTTCCGGTTCTCTATTGTTTCTTTCAAATCAACTACAACGACTACTAAGTCATCTCTGGTTTGTTCAGCTTCCCCTAGTTCCATAATTAATGTATCTTTATCATTGATAAGACATGGTAAGCATCAACTAGCACATTTGCTAATGACATGAGCTTTTTAGGAGAGTAAGATTTCAAATTCTCTGAACATCCAAAAAGTTTACCTCATCATCGTCGTCATCTTCATCGTCATCAGATTGAGCCATTAGAGCAAAGATCGAATCATACTCAGTTGCTTCATTTTCCACTGCTATCATTGAACTACCACCATGGTCTTCTTCTTCTTCATATTCACTAGAGGAGTCTCCCCATGCAGCAAGAGATTGCTTTACAATGTTGTCAGCATCGTTCTTCCTCTTGAAGCATTTGTCAGGAACCTGGTTCCTCTTGGGTGCTTTATCAAAGTTGTTATTACACTGATCTTGCTTTAAGAGGGGGCAATCTTTGATGAAGTGTCCTGTCTTGCCACATTTATGATAGAGGTCATAATTTCTTGGCTTGCTAAAACTTCTCATTTTGGGAATGCCTCAATTCCTGCGAACCATCTTCTGAAATCTTTTTGTCAAGTAGGCCATGTCCCCGTCTTCACCACTTGAGTCATTGTTGTCCGTCTTTAGGACCAGGTTCTTCTCCCTCTTGGGCTCTCTTCGTTCATTGTCCTTCTCCTTCTTCATTTCATAGGTTTTAGTGTTTCCAACAAGTTCATCCATGGTCAGTGTCTGCAAGTCCTTAGCCTCTGTAGTGGCGTTAACTTTGCTTTCCCAAGAACCGGGAAGTACACTAAGGATTCTTCGGACAAGCTTGTTTCATGGAATACTTTCACCAATAGAGTGAAGCTCACTGATGATGGAGGTGAATCGGGTATGCATATCTTGGATGGATTCATCATCTTTGATTCTGAAGAGCTCATATTCTGTTGTGAGCATATCAATCTTGGATTGCTTCACTTGAGTTGTTCCCTTGTGAGTTGTCTGAAGAGCCTCCCAGATCTCTTTTGCTGATTGACAAGCTGATATCCTGTTATATTCATCAGGGCCAATGCCACACACAAGAATTTTCTTTGCACAAAAATTCTTTTCTATGGCCTTTCTATCAACGTCGTTGAATTCTTTCCTCGTCTTGGGAATGGCTACAGCTGGGTCGCCAAGGTTCTTTGTAGGGACAAATGGTCGTCACATATTACATCCCATAACTCAGAGTCTTCAGCCATGATGAAGTTATGCATCCTAGTTTTCCACCACCCATAGTATTGACCGTTGAACCTAGGTGGTCTGTACGTAGACTGGCCTTCTTCGAAGTTTGGCAGAGTAGCCATGAGGATCCGTTCTAGGTGTTAACCTGATAGAAAGAACCTGCTCTGATACAAATTGATAGAATATAAGGGTCCACCAACTTCTATAGAGAACCAGGTTCTCTATCAGGTTCGACAGTACACACACACAAAGCAAAAATTAAATGACGGGAGGAATTTTACGTGGAAAATTCCCAGCTCAACGGGATTAAAAACCACGACCTACCCTTGTAGGATTTCAACTTCATTACTGAGAAACTTTCAGATTACAACCTATGCAACCTAGGAATTAAACTCTTAATTCCTCACTAACTTTTAACACACCTATTACAAGCCACTTTGCAATAACTCTATTACAAAGACTTCAAAACTTGCCTAATTCTAGCCAAGACTTAAACATGCAGGTTTAAGGTTTACAATGGTTTCCTACAGAATGCTTCTTAAACAAGCGAGATAGGAATTTCAGTTTAAGACTATTACAAAGTTACAACTCAACTAAGGACATATAATAACTCTATGTGGAAATTGGTCCGTAGTTGTTTTGTTCTTTCTTCTTGAAGCACTTGACACTTGCTTGCTGAATCATCACGTGAGTGAACTCTTGTGAAATCTCTAAGTGTTAAAGTGATTGTTTTACCTCCCTTGAATGCATATATACATGTGTGACATCACTTACAATGATGCAAGCAAGGTAGGTAAAAAGTCTTCCCTGGAAAGTTGACTGCAGCACTGTTCCTGCACTGTAGCGTGTGCAGGCAGCAACTTTCGAGCTAGAGAGTTGCCTTCGTACAGTCTCCTCGGGAACTGGTAGGGAATTGGTCCCTCAGCTGTTCCTTCCACTCTGAGGAATTGAATCATGTTTCCATGCTGAGTCCCAATCTGGGACCTTATGATCTTGAGGTCTTGTAAATGTGTAATAGGTTTCTTATCTGGTTCTGGATAGTAAGTTTGTTAGATAATCAAAACATAAAGTGAAGTACTTATAACCAAAGTACTTGTAACCTATCAGATCCCTTCATGTATATCTCGCATAATATAATTAGCGTTGGAGGCTCCCAGTGGGCCTTGGAAAGAATTCCTATACAATTGACCTCCTTTGAAACTATATCGCGCTGCTTTAGCGCGTAGCGCCCGGGATGCCTTGGGATCTTCAGGCAACTTTCTGTGCTCGAGGTAATCAATGATCTCATTCTTCCAGCCCCAGACCAAATTAGTCGCGTTCACCTCGTAGTAGCTATCTACGTCTAAAATTGAGTGCATAAGTTGTACGATCGTACCAGAGTTCGGTCCCCACATTTTTGTAGACGAGCTAAGGTTAGACAATGTGTCCACTTATGCATTTTCTTCCCTCGGGATATGCATAATTGACTACTCCCCGAACCGAGCAAGCAGAGCCTGAACCTTCAGTACGTATTGCTACATGCGTTCTTCTTTGGCCTCGAAGATCCCGTAGACCTGATTTACCACCAGCTGGGAGTCGCATTTGATTTGTACGACCATGGAATCTAGTCTTCAGGGAAATTCGAGCTCTCCAATCAAAGCTTCATTCTCCGCTTCATTGTTAGTCAGAGGAACCGTTCTTACGGCCTGCCTTAGGGTTTCTTCCGAAGGCGTGGTTAATATTATGCCGAGCCCAGACCCTTTTACGTTGAAAGCTCCATCTGTAAATAGGGTCCAAACTCCTGATGTCAATTCTGGCACCATCAGCTTCTTTGGTTGCCAAAGGTAACAATCCTAGACTGAAATCGGCTACAAAGTCGGCCAAAACTTGTGAATTAATCGCAGCCCTAGGTTTATATTCCATGTCAAATTCACTCATTTTGACGGCCCACTTGGCCAGCCTACTTGAAAGTTCGGGTTTATGAAGAATATTACGCAGAGGAAAGGTGGTCAGCACAGCTATCGGGAGACATTGGAAGTAAGGCCTTAGCTTCCGAGCGACGAATACGAGGGCTAAGGCCAACTTCTCCAGATGTGGGTAGCGAGTTTCTACTCTCGTTAAAGTTCTACTAACGTAATAAATGGGAAATTGAGTACCTTCGGCCTCACTAACCAAAACAGCGCTTACCGCTACTTTCGAGACTGCTAGGTAGATTAACAATTTTTTGCCTTCCTCTGGCTTCGATAGTAATGGAGGACTTGACAAATATCTTTTCAAATCCCTCAAAGCCTGCTGACATTCTGGGGTCCATTCGAAATTGTTCTTCTTTTTGAGTGACGAGAAGAAATGATGGTATTTCTCTGAAGACCTGGAAATGAACCTGCTCAAAGCGGCCAATCGCCCCGTGAGCCTTTGCACCTCCTTTATGCTTGATAGCTAGTACATGATGTCTTCGATGACTTTGATGTTGTCGGGGTTAACCTCAATCCCCCTTTGCGACACCAGGAATCCCAGGAACTTGCCAGAGCTGACCCCGAACACACACTTCTCGGGGTTAAGTTTCATGTTATTCTTCCTTAAAATGTCAAAAGTTTCTTGCAAGTGCTTAAGATGATCACCTGTGTTCAAATACTTAACAAGCATATTTTCTATGTAAACTTCCATGGTTTTCCCTATTTGCTTTTCAAACATTTTGTTCACGAGCCACTGATAAGTGGCTCCGGCATCCTTTAGCCCGAAGAATATCACATTATAGCAATATGTGCCGAAATTCGTTATGAATGAAGGTTTTTCCTGATCCTCTGGGTTCATCTTAATTTGGTTATACCCGGAGTAAGCATTGAGGAAACATATTAGCTCATGCCCCCTGTTGCATCAATCATTTGATCAATGTTCGGTAATGGGAACAAGTCTTCTGGTATGCCTTATTTAAGTCCTTATAGTCTACGCACATGCGAAATTTATTATTCTTCTGTGGAACTACTACAACATTAGCTAGCCAGTATGGATACTTTACCTCTCGGATTGAACCAATATCAAGTAAGTGAGTTACCTCTTTTTTGACGAATTTGTTTCTGGCCTAGGTAATAGGATGTTTTTTCTATCTTGCCGGAGGAATGCTGATATCCAAGCATAGCTTGTGTACGGCCACTTACAGTGGGATACCTGTCATATCCGTATGCAACCACGCAAAACAATCGACGTTAAATTTATGAAATTTAATAAATCCAGACCTTAGTCCGGGGTGCAGTCCTGTCCCCAAGTGAAATTTCCTCTCCAAGAACTTCTCGAATAATGCGACTTGCTCAAGCTCTTCCGCTGTGGATTTTGTTGCGCCCGTTTCCTCTGTTACCTGGATATACCTTGGCACCTGATAAGATTCTGATGCCTCTTCCCTATGTTTGACTTAGCTTGAATCGAGAGAAGGTGTCGGTTCCTGTAATTGCTATGACGCATGATCCTTCCCTTTGATACTGGAGACTGAAATTGCATTCATCTCCCTTGCCGCTGGTTGGTCACCTCTTATTTGTTTAATTCCCTCAGGAGTTGGGAATTTTAACAAATGGTGATATGTCGATGGCACAGCCTTCATCTCGTGCAACCATGGTCTTCCTAGGATAATATTTTAACCCATATCACCATCCACCATCTCGAAAAGGGTCGTGTTCATCACCCCTTCGGCATTTGTGGGCAGTAGGATCTCTCCTCGGGTTGTTATGCTTGCTAGGTTAAACTCGGCGAGCAGTTTTGTGGCCGAAATGATGCTTCCGGTGAGCTTGGCTTGCTCTAATACCCTCCATTGTACAATATTAGCTGAACTCCCTGGATCCACCAGAACACGTTTAAATTTAAAATCTAATACATTTAAAGAGATTACCAATGCGTCGTTGTGCGGTAGCAACAATCCATCTGCGCCTTCCTATGTGAAGGTGATGTTGTCTTCAGTGACTTCCTGGAGCCTCATGCCACCGAGAATGTGACTCCGTTAATCTCGTTTCCTCAAAAATCATGTTGATCATCAGGTGCGGAGGATCTTCTCCTGCTTTCGAGGGCTTCGTGTTATCACAATTGCGACCGTAATTGTTTTTAGCCTGATCACTTAAAAATTCCTTAAGATGGTCTTTTTTCAACAGTGTTGCCACCTCTTCGCGCACATGCCTGCAGTCCCTGGTCAGGTGACCATTTGTCCTGTGGTATTCGCACCACAAATTAGGATCCCTCTCGATAGGATCGGATCTCATTGGCTTTGGGAACCATGCTTCTTTAATGTTCCTCATAGCCGATACCAACTCTAGTACACTGACATTGATGTTATATTCTTAAAGTCTGGGGTAGGAAGAATCTCGAGAACCTGACGTTTCCTTATCCTGTAACGACCTGTTATTCCGGTCGCGATCAGTTCTTCTATCGGTAACGAACCTATCCGCCAACCGTAAACCTCTGTTGCGTCCTTCAGCCCGTTCATATGGCAAAAACCAGCTCGTCGAAGATCGTCGATTTGTGTCAAAATCATCTTTAATTTCTCTTTGTTCTTCTCCTGGTCCCGACCCCTAACCGACACCGGGAAACCGAGCTGATCATCCTCAATTCTTATCTTTGACTCGCACCGGTTATGAACATCCATCCAAGTTGTCGCTTGGAACTCAAGCAAGCTTTCGTTCAACTTCCGGGAAGCATCGGAACTTCTCGGATTCAAACTCTTGGTGAATGCTTCTGCCGCCCATTCATTCGAAATGGTTGGTAGTAACATCCTTTCCTTCTGGAACCGGGTTACCAATTCCCGCAGCAACTCGGACTCTCCTTGTGCAATCCTAAATATATCGGCCTTTCGGGCCCGTACCTTTCTGGCCCCGGCATGGGCCTTAATGAAAGAATCCGCGAGCTTCTCGAAGGAGTCTATGGAATGCTCGGGCAAGAGCGAATACCATGTTAAGGCTCCCTTCGTGAGAGTCTCCGAATTTCATCAGCAAAATTGACTCAATCTCGTGGGGAGCTAAATCATTCCCCTTCACCGTCGTTGTATAGGTGGTGATTATGCTCATGAGGATTTGAAGTCCCATCATATTTCGGCACGTCTGGCATTTTAAACCGCTTCGGGATCAACTCTGGTGACACGCTTGGTTTGTATGGCAATTGAGTGTACTTCTTTGAGTCTGGCCCTTTCAACACTGGTGGTGCGCTCGGAATTTGGTTCATGTGGGCGTTTACTTCCCTCATAAACCGTATGAGTTCGATTTTGAAGGGATCACTCTCATTGTTGTGACCGAACCCGCTCCCCCCAGCCCCATCGAAACCGACCTCGCCCAATGAGGTGTTGTTGTCGACCCTCTGCGTTGTTTGATTTGTGGGAGCACCGAGAGGAATTGGACCTCGTCCATTCGCGTTATTGGAAGCACCCGATAATGCCTGCCTCAGTTCTGTCAAAACATTATCCTGCCATGTGAGATGGCCTACAATGGCCTCTTGTTGATCCTGCAAGACTCTTACCGCTTCTACGACGTGCGCTTCTTCAGCATCATCAGGAGTCTTCTCTCGAGCATGTTGCGGGTACCGCCTGCCATGGACCGGTGTGGCCTCGTTCCCCTCACTGCGGGTATCACTGATTGAATCCTCGTGCTGAGGCTGATTTCCTTGGGCCTCAAGGTTGTGGGTGTTATTAACACCATTATCTGCCATTTTCTATGATTTTTTGCTAAGAACAAATAATCAAACGCGTTAGTAAAAGAGGCAAGGACCAACTTAATTACATAACTGTCTAAGTCTCACGGTGGGCGCCAAACTGTTTACCCGTAAAATAAAACAGTTGAATTCATACGTGGTTCATAGACAAGTGAATTATTTGGATCCTAAAATAATTGATGAATTAGAAAAAAATACAATACCTAGCCTTGAGATGGAGATGAAATAGCAGAAATTGTAATCTCGAGAGCAGGGCGTCCGTGGACAATAGCAACGATATCAGTAAACAAAAAGATAAAATTATATTGAGCTTTGAATAGAGTGTAACGTATGTTTGTCAGAAAATTCCTCTTTTCACAACGATAATAGAGCTCACTATTTGTAGCTGCACCTAGGGAACAAGGTCCTAGGATCAAGCCCCTCTTTAGTGTCAATTATGAGGGTCATTGAAGAATGCGTAACGGCAAGCAGTGAATGCCATATTCCTTTTAACAGGCCATTACTTAATATTGTAGAATATTCCTCATTAAATGCTACCGGGTGGTAGGCATTTATTTCATCTTTATGAGTATCTTTCTCTCCAGTAACAGGCAGGATTGTTGCCTTCAGATTCAACTATCTTCTGTTTTCGGCTCCACGTGTCACTTCCTCATGCGATCATTTAAGATAAACATATTTTACCTTATACACTTGTGAATGCCAACTAGAGCAAGTGGTTGGTGGTAGTTTGGTTGATAGTGGTGGTTCAGGGTAGTAGCTAGTGGTGATTGGTAGTGATGGGTGTTCATGATTGATAATGGTGGTGGTGCATGGTGATAGTTAATAATTGCGGGTGGTGGTAGTAGTGATTGAGGAAGATAGTGGCAGATGGGATCAAAAACTAGAGGCGTTTCCTTGACTTGGAATGACTTATGGGTTACTGTCTCCACTAGAAAAAGTGATAGAAAAGCAATACTTCAAGGTCTCACTGGTTATGCTCGTCCTAGTGAGCTCTTGGCCGTCATGGGTCCTTCTGGCTATGGCAAATCTACATTACTCGACGCATTAGCTGGTAGGAGCAAATATTATTAGTATATCTCTTTAACTTTATCATAACAGAATGTCCAGAGCCTTCAACGAAAGAGTCAAGCCAAGACAGTTCGCCCAGGGCAACTGGTGTTAAAGAAATATTTTCCGCATCAAGATGAAGCCAAAGGGAAGTTCTCTCCCAACTGGAAAGGCCCATATATGGTTCACCGGGTTCTGACAGGAGGAGCCCTCATACTTGCAGAAATGGACGGGGAAGTCTAGCCAAAGCCGATTTGGAGAAATTTTTATCTTTTTTAAGGACTGTAATAATCTAAGATTTTAATTTCGGGTACTAATATTTGGAACAATAGCATGAAGAGTGTATCTGGGTGCTTTCATTTTTTTTTACAGTGGTACAATGGGCTAAGTCGTGAGCCCAAATCCGTAAGGATAGTGCTACCTTCGTTTGGAGTAGGGCTGAATTTAGAGCCTGAATGAATTTGATCAATGAAAAAAGAATTTGGACCTGGGCCATTGGGCCTGGGTCTTGAGCCCAAATCCAGACATTTCCATTTTTATAAATCATGTTTCAAGTGTATGCTTCTGTTATCACGAAAAATCATGCGATTAACTTTCGAACTGGATGGCAATTTGATTTCCATGCTCTGATTTTATTTTATTTAAGCAAAAATTGATATTTAGCTCCTTTTAATTTTAGAGGTAGATAGGCCCAAATGGAACGCCTCTCACATCTGGGCCCGCCTATTTAAGCCCAATGTGGGCTGTTTGCTTCAGGTTCAGCAATGTGTTCTGAGGCCTTTTGAGTGCTGGGCCAAATAGTGAGCCCAGAAACAGCTTTCAAGCTGATCCTTCAATAACCACCGCCGGCCATTTCCCTTTGTGCAAAAATGATTAAAATGCTATACCCTAAAACTAGTTGTAATCAATAGCCTCTTTGTTAAGTTTAAGTTAGTTTTAAAAACAAAAATAGAACATCCTTAGAAATTAATTACTTTTCTTTTATAACCTTTCGAGGTGTGCCATGTTAAATAAACTCTTAAGCCCATGGCCCTCGTAAAATTAGTTAACTCTTGTAGAAAATTTGAGGCGCGCCATTTTCCTTTGATAACCCATGGCCCTCATGAAATTAATTCAAACCTTTAAAAATCGAGGTGCCATCAATTAAATCCTACATGGACCTCACAAATATTGTTATTAATTTGAACCTTCGTAGTTGCTTTAGGCGCGTTTTTTTAATTAATTCAATCATAGCTACGGGTACGGTTCCTGTGACGTAGTTGTGATTTTGATTTCAGGTGTACATTTCATGTGACCCAATTCTCAACAATGTTAAATAGAACGTGTCGCGAACCACGGGTGCATTTCATGTAGCGTGGTTTAAGACGTGTTTTAAATAGCGTTGAATCTTCCTAAAAAGCGGTTTAACTTAATTAAAAGCGGTTCTAAAGCTAAAATGCATAATAGTTTAACACATGTAATTAATCAGATAATTAGGCCAATTTTAATAGTTTAAGCGACCATGCTAGAACCACGGAACCCAGGAATGCCTAACACCTTCTCTCGGGTTAACAGAATTCCTTACTCAGAATTTTTGGTCCGCAGACTTTTATATAAAGTTGAAAATTTCCTCGATTTGGGAATTAAAAATAAACCGGTGACTTGGGACACCAAATAAATAATCCCAAGTGGCGACTCTGAAAAATAAATAAAATAATCCCATTTCGAATAATGTCACTTTATTTGAAAAAACTCCCTTATATCCCCCTCGGTGTGGTAAAAAAGGAGGTGTGACAAGCAGCACCAGTAGGGGAGCCTCAGGTTGAGTTTGATGATGAGGTTCCGGCCCAGACCGTTCCAGCGGGTCCAGATCAAGTTCCAGAGGGGTTCATAGCAACCCCGGTACTCCAGGATGCTCTAGTCCATCTAGTGGGCCTTATAGAGAGTGTCAGCAGGCATACTTCTTGTAGCACCAGCCGTCTCTCGGGCTCGGGGAGGAGCACAGACTCCAGCAGCTCAGCCAGTTGGGGTAGTCCTGCCGGGTGTTGTAGCACAGACCGGCGATAGAGCAGCTATGTCTATAGATGCTTTGTGGAGGTTGGACGGGTTCACCAAGCTTTTCACTACTACCTATGGCGGTACATCTTTAGAGAATACCCATGACTATTTGGACAGTTGCCATAAGGTTCTACGGAATATGGGGATAGTGGAGGGGTTTTTGTTTGGCTAGACCAGTTGGGTCGCCTGCATTGACTTGGGATCAGTTTTCTCAGCTATTTCTAGAGAAGTTTCTCCCTATCACTCAGAGAGAGGACTATCGGAGGCAGTGTGAGCGCCTTCAATAGGGTTCTATAACCGTCACTCAGTACGAGACCAGATTTATTGACTTGGCCCATCATGCTCTTCTTATACTCCCCACTGAGAGAGAGAGGGTGAGGAGATTTATTGAGGGACTCGCTCAGCCTATCAGATTGCAGATGGTTAAGGAGACAGGGAGTGATATTTCTTTCCAGGATGCGGCCAATGTGGCCAGACGAGTTTAGATGGTTTTAGCTCAGGGTAGTGGTCAGGGGTCTGACAAGAGGCCTCGTTATTCTGGTAGGTTCAGTGGTGCCTTATCTGGAGGTAGGGATTGCTTTAGTAGGGCCATCATCCCAGGCCATTTCATTCAGCACTTCAGACATCTCATGGGGCTTCAGGGAGTCGTGGTCCTTATGTACCTCCTTCAGGGCAGCCAGCTTATAGTGCACTGCCAGCTCCTATTAGAGCACCTCCTCTTCAAGTTATTATCGCGGTCAGCCGGCCCACCAGGGTCTGTCTCAGTTTCCTCAGCCGTAGTATTCAGATGGATGTTTTGAGTGTGGTGAGTATGGTCATATCCAGAGGGCTTGTCCGAGATTAGTGGGTGTTTAGTCGCAGCAGCAGAGTTCTTGTGCCATGATTATGGAACCGCCTGCCCAGCCAGCTAGAGGTAGGGGTCAGGGAGCCAGAGGTAGGGGTCAGCCACTAGAGGTGGAGGTCAGGCCATTAGAGGTGGAGGCTAGGCCGCTAGAGGTGGAGGCCAACCAGCAGGACATCGTCCCAGAGATATAGTTCAGGGTGGTGGGGCCTAGCCCCGATGTTATGCTTTTCCAGCTAGGTCTGAGGCCGAGTCCTCCGATGTTGTTATCATAGGTACTGTTCTAGTTTGTAGTAGAGATGCTTCAGTTCTGTTTGATCCAATGTCTACATTTTCATGAGCTCATGTAACACAAACCATCTAATATTTCAAATCATCCGCAAATTGTGCATTCACTCTTGTAATAGTCAAGCCAACTCTCATAAGCGATCCAAACTCAAATTGCAACACATATAAATCACTGGTAAAAGAGAACTCTCAACAAAACAACATAGGGATCACAGAACCCTTAGGACACCCAGCAGAAAATAACCCACCTGCTTCGCCTCAAACTGATATCTCTCTATACCCTTCACCAGTCATAACTATTTCGCAATCACTTAATCTTCCTGAGTCTGAACTCATATCACGACATGAAAATCTACTTCACTCCTCAACTAAACAACATGAAAAGATCCTTCAACACACCCATAACTCGAGACTATACGTCAAATTAAGAAGGAAATCAACAACCCAATTTACATCTGTTTCAAACTCTTTTCGTCAAATCCAATCTATCTAAACACACCCGTAGTCATAGCATACTCATCACATAGCCATCCGACAATGCATATAGTCACGAATTCCACTCATAGGGACACTACCGGACATATAATTCCAAAAGCACGTACCCACACAATCAACATCTCTATGCTCAAGCTATAGTCAAAACTCGGTCTCAAGTCCTCCATAATGGCCCATCGTCATCACACGAAAATCACATCTCGCACCTCATCTATATAATCACAAGTCGTTGATGCACAGCTGATATCGAGCGTCATGTGTGCATAGGAATGCGTGGAAGGAATTAAAAGGATTACGCTTCAAGCTAAATCGATGTCGCACGATAAGGAAAGAAAGATTGGAAGTATATCCTAAATGCCCTGTAGCCTCTCGAAGATAGGTATGGACGTCATCATACCGATCCGCAAGACTCTACTAGACACTTGCTCATGACTTGTAGAACCTATAAACCTAGAGCTCTGATACCAATCGGTCACGGCCCAATATCCACTAGTCGCGATGGCACCTAAGTAAGCCAACTAATAACTATCCAATTCCAATAAAGTCAATAAAATAATTAAATAGAGGAGTTAACTGAATTCTTCACATTTCCCAAGGACTAGTAGTACAAATAATGAGCTTCTAAGAATAGAATTTACAAAGTTGATATGAAGTGAATACATCTTCTGATTGAAAAGTACATAAACAGTATTTTTGTAAATTTACGGCTACCATGAAAAAGAGGCGGCTACAACCGGAACGTAGGTACATCTTCAAATCCAACTCCCATCGAACACAGCAACCTCAGCAGACAACATCTGCATGCAATGTGCAGAAGTGCAGTATCAGTACAACCAACCCCATGTACTGGTAAGTAACAAACCTAACCTTAGGTTGAAAGTAGTAACGAGCTGGAACAAAGGTCGGGTCCAACACCAATAGCCAACAACAATTCATAACAACGTAAAGCAAGTAATAAAAGAAGTAAGTCAGAGTTAAAATTCTGAGCTTATTGAAAATAATTCTGCTTTTCAAGTATATTAGTGAAAAACACAAATCTTGTACAAAAATCGTCGAAATATGAGTAAGTTTGAAAACTGTGATATTCCCAAAAACCTTTAAGCCATACATAAGATGTTTCATTTTTCTCAGATAGCATGAGGAAAATACATCTCTATGCCTACATGAAAATGTACATGTAAATTCATAAATGTCACCCAAAATCAAGTAGCTGAAGGAAATGCATCTCAGTGCATGTATCTCAAGTACGCATATCAAATGTTGTCATCTCAGAGACGAATTCATGTATTCACACTCTCAGAATACTCAATCTCATTGTCTCATACTTTCCAATCATCACGCTCAACCACTTGTCACACTTAGTCACTTAGTACTGATCAAGGCATATCTGGATCCTCACGGACAACTCACATGATATAGTAACAATATCCTCACAATCAGGACCTCGGCCTCACTCAGTCATCAATCTCTCCAATCTCTCTCTCTTTCAAGGGCTCACGATTTCATGAACCTGACCCAAAAATGATGATATGATGTATCAACAAATAACAACAGAGGCTGAGATATGATATAGACATGAATGAGTATGACTAAGTATATAAAGCAATGAAAGCAGATAACTCAACAGCAGAAATGACCGCAGTGGGTCCCAACAGGATAAGCATGTAGCCTAGGCTTGGTTTCTAACATGTATCACAGCTCAATAGATCAAGTATATAGGAATTTCATGGTTACAAGTAAGATCAGGTAACTATACAGTGCCACAGAAATAACATAGCCATAACTTACACGGTGCACGCCCACACGCCCGTCACCTAGCATGTTCGTCACCTCAACATTAATCACATAACACGTAATTCAGGGTTTCATACCCTCAGCACTAAATTTAGAAGAGTTACTTACCTTGAACAAGCCAATTCCAATACCGAGCAAGCCAAGTAATGCTCCAAAAAATGCCATCATGCGCATAGCGACCTCCGAATGGCTTAAAACTATCCAAAAGCAACTCGAATACATCAAATAAAGCCTAAGAAAACAAACTCCAAATGATAAAGATCGAATCCTTAATCAAAATCCAAAATCGGCAAAAAATCACACCCGGGCCCGTGCCTCGGAACCCGACAAAACTCACAAAATCCGGCAACCCATTTAATTACAAGTCCAGCCATACTAGTTTCACTCAAATCTAACTCTGAATCGATGTTCAACTCTCAAAATTCACATTAAGAAACTTTAGGCCAAAACCCCCAATTTTCCTCTATAAATTCATCAACCAATTGCTAAAAATGAAGATGGATTCATGAAATATAACCAAAACCGAGTAGAGAACACTTACCTCGATTCTTGTGATGAAATTTGCTCCAAAAATCGCTCTATTCCGAAGTCCATAGCTCAAAATTTGATAAAAATGACCAACCCTCGAACTTATAACATTCTGCCAAGCGATTCCGTATTTGCGGATAAGTGGCCGTATCTGCAACCTTCGCTTTTGCGGAAAAAGGCTCGCACTAGTGAGAAAGCCACGACCCTCCAGTGGTCGCTTCTGCGATGCTCAGAACCACATCTGCGGTAGCGCTTCTGCGCAATTCCTTCTGAATTTGTGGACTCCCACCCAACAGTGCATTCTCGCACCTGGGCTCGCTTCTACGGCCATCATACCTATGCAAATCCAGACACAGGTGCGATCACACCAGAACCAACAGCCACCAGCCTTAGCCAAAATTTCCAAAATGCTCCGAACCTCGACTGAAACTCACCCGAGTCACTCGGGACCCCGTCAAAATATACCGACAAGTCCTATAAAATAACAAGGACCTACTCGAGGCCTCAAAACACACATGACAGCATCAAAGCGACGAATCACACCTCAATTCGAAATCAACGAACTTTGAAACTTCAAATTTCCATAACCGATGCCGAAACCTATCAAATCACGTCCGATTGACCTCAAGTTCTACACACAAGTCACATTTGACATTATGGACCTACTTCAATTTCTATAATCGGAATCTGACCCCGATATAAAAATGTCCACTCCCAATCAAACTTCTAAAATTTTAACTTTTGCCATTTCAAGTCAAATTCTACTGCAGATCTCCAAATCACAATTCGGACGCGCTTCTAAGTCCAAAATCACCCAACGGAGCTAACAGAACCATCAGGAATCCAATCCGAGGTCAAATACATAAAATTCAAACTTGGTCAAACCTTTCAAATTTAACGCTTCTAGTTGAGAATCATTCTTCCAATTCCGAATAACCTTAAAACCAAAACCAATAATTCACATAAGTCATAATATATCATACAGAGCTACTCATGCCCTCAAACAACTGAGCAAAGTGCAGATTCTTAGAACGACCGGTCGGATCGTTACAAAATAATGTCGATTCTGATGCCATCTTGCCTCACACAATACATCAATCTGCAATCTAGAAGTTCAAATGGGGAAAGTCTTTCAATCTCTAAATTCTTGTCCTAAGGGTGCACTACCAAGTGACATGGTGGTAAACCCAAAGGGTCGTAACAATACGGGGCAAGCTATGGTGGTTATCACAAGTGGTTAAAGAGGTGGGAATGCACCCACTTCAAGTGAAAGAAGACTTGTTGAATATGACCAAGTGATGCAAGAAGAAGAGATCCCAAAGAATATTTCCCAACCAAATGAGGAAGTTCGGATTGATATTGATGATAGTGTGGAAGAGTCTCAAGAGGAGGTGAACCTGGCTAGGGAACACATCATTGACATACCGGAGCCGGTAGTACAAAAGGCAAAGACATTGTTTCCTAAGCCTCCACCTCCATGCCCTCAAAAACTTGCCAAGAAAAATGGTGAGAATCAATTCAAGAAGTTCATTCAAATGATGAAGAGTCTTTCAATCAATGTGCCACTGGTAGAAGCTTTGGAGAAAATGTCGGGTTATGCAAAGTTTAATAAAGATCTAGTGATAAAAAAGAGGTCGATGAATTTTTAAACATTCAAAGTCACTCATCAAGTGAGTGCGATTTTTCATTCAATGGCTCCTAAGTTGGAAGATCCCAGTGCTTTCACGATTCCTTGTACAAATGGAAGTGTCGAGTTTGCTAAAGCTCTTCGTGTTCTTGGGGTAAGTATAAATTTAATGCCCTATTCGATTTTTAAGACTTTAGGGATTGGGCGACCAAGACCCACTTCTATGAGATTACAAATGGCTGATCGTACCATATAAAAGTCGTTGGGTATGATTGAAGATGTTTTGGTACGGGTTGATAAATTCATCCTTTCGGCAGACTTTGTCATTCTAGATTGTGAAGTTGATTATGACATACCAATTATTCTTGGGAGAACTTTCCTTCCAAGGGTAAGGCTCTTTGTGATGTTGAAGCCGGAAAACTCACTTTCTAGGTTGGTGATGAAAAAGTGGTATTCCATGTGTGTAAGTCCCTGAGGCAACCAAATAGCAACAAGGTGTGTTCTTTTGTTGATTTGGTGACCGGTGTCATTGTTGATGATACAAGTTCTACTATCAATGTTGGTGATATTTTGGAGGCCGTTTTCCTCAACTTTGATGATGACGAGATGGGTGGTTTCATGAAATGTGTGAACTCTTTGTAAGGAATGGGGTCTTACAACTATGCACCTCAAAAATTGTCTTTGGATCTTGAAAATAGGAAAACTCCTCCTACAAAGCCTTCTATTGAAGAGCCAACTATGTTGGAGTTGAAGCCATTGCATCCAAACCTTCGGTATGAATTTCTTGGCCCTTGTTCTACTTTACCGGTTATTCTTTCCTCTTGTTTGACTAATGTATAGGTAGATTCCATATCGGCGGTGTTACAAAAGAGAAAGAAGGCTATTGGCTGGACCTTGGTGGATGTACGAGGTATAAGGCTTGCCTTTTGCGTGCATAAGATCAAGTTGGAGGATGGTGCTAAATCATGTATTAAACATCAAAGAAGACTCAATGAGGCTATGCAAGAAGTTTTAAAGAAGGAGATTATCAAGTGGTTGGATGTCGAGGTTATCTACCCCATCTCTGATAGTTTATGGACTTTTCTGGTTCAATGTGTCCCTAAGAAGGGGGCATGACAATTGTCACCAATGATAAGAATGAACTTATTCCTACGAGAACGGTGACCAGTTGGAGGGTGTGTATGGATATCGCAAGCTCAACAAAGTAACAAGGAAGGATCACTTTCCACTTCCTTTCTTAGATCAAATGCTCAATAGATTGGCCGGTCGTGCTTTCTATTGCTTTCTTAATGGGTACTCAGGGTACAACCAAATTCTTATTGCGCCGGAAGATCAAGAGAAAACAACATTTACATGTCCCTATGGTACTTTTGCTTTCAAGCGGATACCATTTGGTTTGTGCAATGCACCGACGACTTTTCAACGGTGTATGATGGCTATTTTCACGGACATGGTGGAGGACTACCTTGAAGTTTTCATGGATGACGTATCGGTGGTTGGGGATTCTTTTGATGATTGTCTTGTGAATTTGGACAAAGTTTTGGCTGGATGTGAAGAAACCAACTTGGTACTCAATTGGGAGAAATGCCATTTCATGGTTGACAAAGGTATTGTCCTTGGCCACAAAATCACAACGAATGGAATTGAAGTTGACAAGGCTTCCACCCCAAATTTGGTGAAGAGTGTGAGGAGTTGCCAAAGGAAGAAGCTCTAAAGAGATTGTCATGATTATTATTGGGATGAACCATACCTTTTCCGTATTTGTACGGATGGGGTGATTAGGTGGTGTATACCGGAAGAAGATCAAGGTGATATTCTTGGGGCTTGTAATTCTTCTCCATATGGTGTTCATCATGGTGGACCAAGAACGGCAGCCAAAGTACTTAATTGTGTTTCTATTGGCCTACTCTTTATAAGGATGCTAGTGATTTGGTGAAAAGATGTGATGAATGTCAACGAGCCGGTGGAATCTCAAAGAAAAACAAAATGCCTCTCACAACCATCTTGGAGATTGATATTTTCGATGTTTGGGGCATTGACTTCATGGGCCCTTTTGTAAGTTCTTGTGGAAACACCTACATCTCGATCACGATAGATTATGTGTCCAAATGGGTTGAGGCCATCGCTTTACCCAACAATGAAATGATTAGTGTAGTAGCTTTCTTGAAGAAGAATATTTTCACAAGATTTGGTACTCCACGTGAATTCATAAGCGATGGGGGTCACACTTTTGCAACAAAGCTTTTAATACTTTACTTTGCAAGTATGGTGTTTCTCACAAGGTCATGACTCCCTATCACCCATAAGCTAGTGGGCAGGTGGAAGTCTCCAACCGGGAGATAAAGAGTATCTTGTCTAAAACAGTGAATGTTAATCGAACGGATTGGTCCAAGAAGCTTGATGATGCGTTATGGGCTTATTGGATGGCTTACAAAACACCTATTAGAATGTCTCCATACCAGTTGGTGTTAAGAAAAGCTTGTCATCTTCCGGTGGAACTAGAGCACAAGGCAATGTGGGCTCAAAAGAAGTTAAATCTTGATTGGGATGTAGCCGCTAACTTGCAGGTTACACATTCGAATGAGTTAGATGAGTTCCGATACCATGATTATGCGAGTTCGTCCTTGTACAAATAACTTCATGACAAATACATTTGAAACAAAGAGTTTAAGGTGGGAGATCTTGTATCGTTGTTTAACTCAAGGTTGAGAATGTTTCCCGGGAAGCTAAAATCCAAGTGGAGTAGTCCATTTGAAATGGTTGGTGTGATACATTTTGGTGCATCAGACTTAAAGAACAAAAACAATGAGGTATTCTGAGTCAATGGTCATCGGGTGCAGCACTACTTGTGCGAGGTTGGAGATAGCCACATGGTAGGAATCATTTACTTCACTTGAAGGTATTTTGCGTCGTGTCACAATGTTAAATCAGGCGTTTCTTGGGAGGCAACCCATGTTATTTTCATTTTCTTTTATAGTTAGGTGTTATTTGTGCTATAACTTGATTTGATGTGTGCTACAGGGTTGAGTGTGACTTGCAAGAAGGGTGAACTAAAAAATGGCTAAGTTTTTAAAGATCTGCGGACCGCACTTTATTTGTGTGGACCGCACATTTCTGTATGCCACAATAGGAGGCGTTCCCAA
This sequence comes from Nicotiana attenuata, assembly GCF_001879085.1. Taxonomy (NCBI): domain Eukaryota; kingdom Viridiplantae; phylum Streptophyta; class Magnoliopsida; order Solanales; family Solanaceae; genus Nicotiana; species Nicotiana attenuata. The sequence goes on from NW_017670355.1 coordinate 552,129, forward strand.
CCGCACATTTGTCGTGCGGACCGCACACTTGGAATCTTGCAAAGGTGTGAAAATGTTAACTCTCTGAAGTTTGAACATGTCAGTGTGAAGGCTAATCTGTGGCCGCACCCAAAAAATATGTTGGTCCCACATTAAGAACATAGACGGATGCCCAGGTGATAGAGTGCGGATGCAATGAAAATCTACGGCCACACTTGATCCTTTTCCCTCTTAGGATTTTCAGTATAAATAGGGAACTTAAGTTCATTTTATACTTTTTCCTCTCCTAATATTCACTGTTCCTCTAAAACTTTCTTAAGAGATTTTCACTGTCCCCACACATAACCACCTGTGCTTATATACCCAGTGCACTCACTCTATCTGGTATGCTTCATTTCATGTTAAATTTTTGTGTTAGTTTAATTTTTATAATTTTAGTTTCTTTTTAGGCCATCTGTTATTAGAGTTCATCTGTTTTTCCATGTGGGTAGATCTGAACTGGGTAGTTGATAATACAGGCTATCATGGGTTGGGTTAATGAGATGTCATGTTTATATCATGTTGCCATGTCTATTTGTGCAAGTAATTGAAAAATCTAAGTAGAAACATTTGCTTGTGCGTAGATTTTGAAAGATTAGGAGTTTTGGGAGACCTAGTGAAGCAAGTGCATCTGCGGCCGCACTTTAATTTTGCGGACCGCAAAAACCTCAAGGAGGCCGCAATTGGAATTGTACGGACGGCAAATTTCTTCTGCGGCTGCAAAACAGCGGTCAAACTATTTTCAGAGAGGGGATTCTGAGCCTCTGATGTTTTTTGACAGAAGTGAGTCCGCACTTGTAATTCTGTGGTCCGCACTTCCAGTTTGCGGTCGCACATCCAAAATCTGCGGAGCGCAGACCCTAGTTTCAGCAGCCTGTTGTTTTTATCATAATCCCACTGTGTCCACATTAGTCTCCACTTGCCTACTAAGTCTTGAATGTGTTGAATGATGACTTGCAACAATCAATCTTCTTTGCCTTGATACTGACAATGGTTCAATTGCACAACCGCGACGAAACGATAAAAGGAAGAGGTGAATCTTCTAGGGGTCAAGGCAGAGGTACCTTGCCCCTTGCCCAACCCAAAACTATCTGGAAAAAGTCAACAAATGGTAGAGGGAGAGGTGAAGACTTCTCCGAGTCTAGTTCCTACGTCTCATCTAGGGAAGCTTCCGAGGTCAACTAAGCCTCTATTTAGGAGGAGCAGGCAGCCACGTAGTCTAGGCCACATGGGCGATTTCAGCTCATAGATGAGGCCTCTTCTTCTCACAGCACTTCCAAGGGGTCGAAAAGTGCCAGGCAGACCTCTGAGCCAACAACTACCTCAGACACAGAGGCACAGACTGTGGTATAGGGGGAGATAGCACATTCACATGTGTTGAGAGATCGAAGAAAAGGGAGATATGGGAGGATAGGTTCGTCGGGTTGGATGCCTTCATTGATTTCCATATGTGGTGGCCAGTGAAATCCTTGACACTTGAGCGGCAATTTCTATTGAAGGATTTGGATAAATACAACCTGGCCGTGTTGAGGGAGTTCAAAGAAAGAAAGGGTTGGATATGGTTTACTGAGAGAGTTAAGGATGCCAATGAGTACCTTGTCCGAGAGTTCTACGCAAATGTTTCTCACATCAAGAAAGGGATGAAAGTGACTAAAGTACGCAACCTCAAGCTGAGGTTTGATCAACACACAATATACACGTACTTAGGGTTTGAGTACTTCGAGCCGAAGGAGTATCTGAAGAAATGTGCAATGAAACAAGAAATCCAACCTCGGCTAGTAGAGATATTAGCACCACCCAGGCCACCACCACCATGGATTACTATGGGGGTTCCCATCCTCCGGAGCACGTTGAGTTTCGAGGCAAAGGGATGGCAGACTTTTGTATGCAGCAGACTTGACTCGTGCAAAAACGAGACCATTTGCCTCTTCCACGTGTTGTTCTTGTAGCTTCTATCATTGCCAGGTACCCAATTAATATGGGTGTCGTGATGTCGGCCAATATTTCATTGGTAGAAAAGCAGACTAGTTCGGCCTATCCTTATCGTAACACCATTATAGAGTACCTTACTAACGCAAAGGTAGAGTCGAGAACTTATGACACAAAGGTGAAGCCAAAGAAGCCATTTGTATGGTACTCCTTGATGGATGCGACCAATCCATAAAAGACAGTTCTGCCTTCTACTACCACAGGCCAGTCTGATGAGTCGGCAATGGTAGTCACTGAGACAGTTGGCATTCCATCTACCTCTACTAAGCCTTCTTCTAATGCTGCTGCTAAGCCTCCGCCACCATCTTCAGATCCTACCATAGCCCCCAGGGCAGCCCGTGCTCCAGCTCGAGGCTAGTGCCCTTGCATACAGCTCCATTATCTGCTCTGCAAGTCTCCCAAAAATTGGCGAGTCTCAACAACTAGATGCAGACAGCTACTTCAAAGATGTGTGACATATCTAGTGTTGTTGCAGCGCAGTCATCTACACAGCAACACAGTTCTTCTCTGATCTTGATGAGAAGTTGAAGAAGATTCTAGACAACCAAAAGATGATCATGGACACTTTGGCACAATACAAGTCAGCTATTGAGGAGTTGGCCAAAGAAGTGAAGAAGATGAGGAAGTCCAAGGCAAGCAAGAAGTCAGTTGACAAGCTCAGGAAGGAGGCGACCAGACTTGCGATGGCTGGGGATCTACGGTTTGATATGCTAATTGACTCACACTAGTCCGTCCCAGATCTGTTGGCACCACTTGCACCAATTGCACTAGTTGACCAGTCTAAGGAGCCAGACCTTGCTGTCAACACTGCTGAGGCAGTGAGTGCGATGTTTACCACTTCCGCCACACCCAGATATGATAATGATAGATACAATTGGCTGACCCAACAGGAGATGATGTTGCTGGGGACACTAAGATGTCCAAGGTGTCATGCCCCAACCTCGGGAGGCGCAACCGGCGCTCAATCGAGTGAACCCGACTGAGCAAGCCTTCTTGGACACTCTCTACCCAACTCACTATGTTCAAGAAACCATGCTTCCATTTAATTAGATAGTAGGAAGTATCGTACATGTAACATTGCTAGTTCATTTTATATTACAAACCTTAAACCATAGTTAAGTTTCCAAAATTTCATACAGTTGCACTTTAAAGGAACAAGAGTTTAGAATTACAACACAGTTCATTAACCCATCCAACACCCGTACATAACTCCCACAAACGTCTACGGAGACTCTAAAGATACAAAAGATAATTATGATAATGCCGGCAACAAGGCCCCGGCTATACCTCAAAAGTGATAATTTATACAAAAGACATACTGCATAACCCCTGGAAAAAAAGGGGCTCACCAAGATTGCTGAGTGGAGGATGCTCCGCTACCTACGATCGGCACTATCTGTTATGGAGCCACCTACATCCATTCAAAGATGTAGCGCCCCCGACAAAAGGGACATTAGTACCATGGAATAGTACTAATATGTATAACTAAACACCATCTCATTAGAAAGAACTATCATATAAGAACAAAGAAATCATAAGGATCAATCAAAAGCTTTAAACGATCACCACATCATCAAATTAAAGGATCATATATCTTCCACATAATTTCCATAGCTTTAGGTTGGGGCATTTAATATTGTCCCTCATCATTCACAATACCACCGCTTTCTTGCGCAGAGTCTGATCACGACCTGATCGGCTAGGTTGCCTCATTTGAGACATATATCTCAATCACAATCTCTTTCTCACTTTTCGGATTCAATATCAGCACAATACCACCATGTAAGCGGCATGGCATCCGATCACGGCCCGATCGGCTAGGCCATCTTACCAAGACGTTGTTCCTTTTTCATTAATCATCTCATTTCAATCTTTATTTCACATATATCAATTCATAGGCACTTGGTGCCACAATTATCACATCATACTTGGCACTAGGCCACATTTCATAACTCAAGCTCTTTTTCCCCACATTTCACATCATTTCCACTTTCAACGTTAACCTTGCAGTTTAGGATAATAGGCACATACAAGAGCAATTCAAGTTGTAAGCATAGAGAAGATTTCACATAGTTTGGCATAACAATCTCAGTTTAAACTTGACTTGAATTCTAGCCATTTCAACACATGGTTCACATTCTTCACACTTCCTTAAATTACCAAGAATAGTATATTGAGCACATTGAGACACACCTTTCACGTATATATTTGCAACACCAATTCATGTGAAATAACAATCAATACATCAATCAAATTTCGGTCTTACAATATTTGCATGAGCACCAAAGGAGCTCAATTTCTAAGAAGAAGGGGTTTTAGCCATACATACATCAATAGAGCTTTCCTTAAATTCTTACAAAATTCCGGAACTCTTAGCAACTTCGATCTATTTTATGAGAATTACAAGTTGAACCGAAAATTAGATAGATGATTAAGATTGTAGCTCATTTGAGTATATTATCAAGCACTAAGTGTGCATTGTGATTTTAGGACCTTTTTATGAGAGGTTCTATCATCCTACACCCCATTTGATACATTTATATCTCACAATCTACCCATACCCTTTTATCTTTCATGCATGTAAAATAATCAATTCTTATACCCATGAACCCACTTGTTAATTACTCATTTTAGTAGGAATTTCGAAATCAAAGATTAAGTCACAATTTCTTACCTCTTAGAATGAAGGCTTAGTAACTTTACTTGATAATCTTCAACGATTTGGGCAAGGGTTGAATGGGGACTTGGTGAGGATCACTTCCTCTCTCTAGAATTCTTCTCTCACTCTAAATGTAGTAGAAAATACTATAAAAGGGTCTAATGGGGTGTTTTTAATGAGATGGGATTGGGTTTTAAAAGTTAGACAATAGGAGCCCCGACTCAATCTGCGGTCGCATATGCGACCGCATAACTGACATGCGGCCCGAAAAAGGGAACCCAAAATGGCCCTCGAAAATTGCACATTCTGCCTGGGTATGCGACAAAAATGCGGTTCGCATACCTATTCTGCGGTTGCATAATGCACCGCAGAACTACCCCTCGCAAAAATTCCAAGGATAATATGCAACGACTATGCGGCCCGCATATCCATTATGCAATCGCATAATTTTGCTGCATCGTTGTCCTCAATTAGCCAACATTCTGCCTCACTCTGCGGCAATTATGCGGCACGCATTGCTATTATGCAGTCGCATAACGGGCCGCAGAAATGCGCTCTTCTAAAAATATTTTTCCTTAACTTTTTAATGCACAGATCAATCCAAAAGGTCCGAACCGCGATTTCTAACACATATTCCTAACTTGGAACTACGAGATTTGGTGTTTTTGAGTAAAATTTCACGGGGCCTTACATCCTCCCCCACTTGAGATCATTTGTCCTCGAATGAGGATCAAGGTTCACTCATTAGCAACCTTATGCAACTTCAGCTTTTCACATCATGAAACATATCAACAGCCCCAAATTTTGCTAACTCCCTAAATTTCCAAATAATTTCCAGAGTCTCCTTTGTTACTAGGCCGATCCACCTACCAGAGAGCCCCAGAAATATATCCTAACAGCATATACACAATCCATTGACATGACATAACTCGTAACGACACCAACCATGGCCCCATAGGCGACATATAGCCAAAACGGAACAGTTTTACATAGACCAAATCAAGTGATACAAAGTTCATAGGAACCAAATTCATAGGAGTTATTACATGGCTATACAAACAAATGTGGGTACTTCTTTTTCATTTCTTCCTCGGCTTCCCAAGTGGCTTCCTCAACCTGCTAGTTCCGCCACAACACTTTCACGGAGGCAATTTCCTTGTTTCTCAACTTCCGGACTTGCCTGTCAAGAATGGCAACTGGAATTTCTTCATATGACAGTTCTTCATTAACCTCAATAGTTTCAACCGGCACCATAGTGCACGGATCTCCTACTACCTTCTTCAACATAGACACATGGAAGACTGGGTGTACCAATGACATCTTGGGTGGCAGCTCGAGCGTGTATGCCACCTGACCGATCCTCTGAATGATTCTGTACGGTCCGGCATACCTCGCACTCAATTTTCCTTTCTTTCCAAACCGCATGATACCCTTTATGGGGGAAACCTTCAAAAATACCCAATCATCTTCTTTGAACTCCAAATCTCTGTGACGAATGTTTGAATAAGACTTTTGGCGACTCTGAGTAGTTTTCAACCTTTCCTTAATAATCTTGACTTTCTCCATGGCCTGATGCACAAGGTCCGGCCCTATCAATTCAGCTTCTCCAACCTCGAACCACTCAATATGAGACCTACATCTTCTACCATAGAACGCCTCAAATGGTGCTATCTAGATACTAGCATGGAAGCTGTTGTTATAAGCAAACTCTATGAGTGGCAAATGATCATCCCAAATACCTTTGAAATCAAGAACACAAGCACGCAACATGTCCTCAAGCGTCTGAATAGTCTGCTCCGCTTTCCCATCGGTCTAAGGATGAAAAGATGCACTAAGATTTACCTACATACCCAAGCCTTGCTGAAATTTCTTCCAAAAGTTGGCCGTGAACTGAGCCCCTCGATCCGAAATGATTGAGACTGGAGTGCCATGCAACCTGACTATTTCTTTGATATATAATTGAGCATATTGTTCCGCTGTGTCAGTAGATTTGACTGGCAAGAAGTGCGCTAATTTCGTGAGTCAATCCACAATTACCCAAATTGAGTCAAACTTGCGCGGAGTGCGCGGTAACCCTACCACAAAATCCATGTTGATCATTTTCCATTTCCACATTGGAATTTCTATGCTTTGAGCCAATCCACCGGGCCTTTGATGTTCGGCTTTCACTTGCTGACAGTTCGAACATTTTGCCACAAAGTCCGCCACATCCCTTTTCATGTTGTTCCACCAATAAACTTCCTTGAGATCATGATACATTTTTATAGAACCTGGGTGCACGGAATACATAGAAGTGTGAGCTTCTGCCATGATCCTTTCCCAAAGATCATCAATATCTAGAACACATAAGCGGCCTTGGTACCGTAGGGTACCATCATCCATGCCAAAGGAAAAAGTTGTGGTCTTGTGTTTATGAATCCCCTCCTTCAGTTGTGCTAACAATGGATCGTCGAATTGCTTCTCCTTCAGTTCCGCCACTAGCGATGATTCAACCCCATTCTGCACAATTACTCCTCCTTCTCTATATTCCGCAAGACGAACTCCCAAACTAGCCAACTAGTGAACCTCCCTAGCCAACGGCCTCTGATACGCCTTCAAATGAGCCAAACTTCCCATAGAATTCCGACTAAGAGCATCCGCCAACACATTGGCCTTCCCCGGATGATAGTGAATATCAATGTCATAGTCCTTAAGTAACTCGAGCCATCTTCTCTGTCTCAGATTCAACTCCTTTTGTTTGAAAAGATATTGAAGGCTCTTGTGGTCCGTAAATGCATCCACATGGACCCCATACAAATAATGTCGCCAAATCTTTAGTGCAAACACCACTGCTGCAAGCTCTATGTCATGGGTTGGATAGTTCTTTTCATGATTCTTGAGTTGCCTAGAAGCGTAGGCTATAACCTTCCCGTGTTGCATTAGCACACACCCAAGCCCGATCCTTGAAGCTTCGCAATACACCACAAATCCCTCTGTACCCTCTGGCAGGGTTAATACCGGTGTTGTAGTCAATCTTGATTTCAATTCCTGGAAGTTCCTTTCACAAGCATCGGACCACTGGAACTTAACTCCTTTTTGCGTCAATTTAGTCAATGGAGAGGCAAGAGTAGAAAATCCCTCCACAAATCTTCTGTAGTACCCGACCAAACCCAAGAAACTGCGAATTTCAATTGGAGTAGTAGGTCTAGGCCAATTCTTTACTGCTGCAATCTTTTGAGGATCAACCCTAATTCCTTTCCTGGAGACGACATGGCCCAAGAACGTGACAGATTCAAGCCAAAATTCACATTATGAAAATTTTGCATACAATTGGTGTTGTTAAAGAGTCTTCAGAACTGCCCTGAGATGGTCAGCATGGTCCTCCCGAATTCGAGAATACACAAGAATATCGTCAATGAACACTATCACAAAGGAGTCTAGAAAAGGCTTGAAGACTCGATTCATAAGATCCATGAAAGCTGGCGGGGCATTTGTTAGCCCAAAAGACATCACCAGAAACTCAAAGTGCCCATACCGCGTCCTAAAAGCTATTTTTGGAATATCCAGCTCCCTAATCTTCAATTGATGATACCCGGACCTCAAGTAAATTTTTGAGAAACACTTAGCACCTTGCAATTGATCAAACAAATCATCTATCCTTGGCAGAGGGTATTTGTTTTTGATTGTGACTTTGTTAAGTTGCCAGAAGGAATGAAGGGGGTCGTCCGCGCCGTGAACTCCTTCACTTGACTTCTCTTTTCCTGCTTGGGCCTCCTCAAGCATGGACTCAGTGTAGGAGGGTGTCCCCATGATATCTATTATACCGGTCGCTTCCTTCGGAGCAGAACCGGCTTCTCAGGGAGTCTCAACCCCCATCTCTATCTCGGCCTCTCGCATCGAAGAGAGGTCGGTCTCACAGCTCTCCCCCTCGGTTGTTGCCTGCTCCCCAGCAAGGGTCTATCCGTGGGCAAGAAAAATGTCGGCTTCTTCAGACTCATTCCTGAGCCCGAGAAGCGAGTTAGAATTCGGCACCCGTGAGTTAGTCCCAGCAGCAGCAGAGGTCCCCGTGCCCTAGGTGTGGGAAGATGCACTCAGGGATTTGCTACATAGAGTTACCCGTATGCTATGGATATGGGATGAGGGGCCATATTCAGAGGCATTATCGTGTATCCCGCCAGGGTGCGGGTAGGGGCACAGCACAGCCAGCCAGCCCAGCTGCTACATCTTCAGCACCCTCTCCAGTTCGAGGTACCCCAGCACCCGCGGGGCGTGGTGCAGCTAGGGGTGGTGCGTAGAGTTCGGGAGGACCCAGCCGGTTCTATGCTATGAGTGGTCGCCAGACTGCAGAGGTTACTCCAGATGTTGTTACAGGTATTTTGACTGTCCAATCTCATGATGTGTATGCACTTATTGACCATGGTTCCACCTTGTCCTATGTTACCCCTTATGTTGCTATGGAATTTGGGATAGAACCAGAACAGCTTCATGAGCCATTCTCGGTGTCTACTCCGGTGGGTGAGCCTATTACGGCTGCACGAGTTTATAGAGGTTGTGTTGTCACGGTACGTGGTAGGGATACCATGGCCGATCTTATTGGATTGGGGATGGTCGATTTTGATGTAATAATGGGAATGGATTGGCTTTATTCATGTTTTGCCAAACTTGATTGTCGGACTAGAACTATGAGGCTTGAATTTCCTAATGAGCCCATTGTGGAATGGAAGGGAGATAATGTAGTGCCAAAAGGTCGGTTTATTTCTTACCTTAAGGCCGCAAGGAAGATCAAGAAGGGGTGTATCTATTATTTAGTCCGGGTTACGGACACCGATGCCGAGGCACCTAGCCTTGAGTCCGTGCCAGTTGTGAATGAACTTCCGGATGTCTTTCCAAATGAACTCCCTTGGATCCCACCAGACAGGGAGATTTATTTTGGGATCGATGTGATGCCAGGCATGCAGCCTATATCGATTCCACCTTATAGAATGGCACCAGCATAATTGAAAGAGCTAAAGGAACAATTGAAGGATTTGCTAGAGAAGGGTTTCATCCGGCCGAGCCGACCCCGCTGGTGGGATCCCCTGTTGCCCTGACTGGGCCTGAAACGACTCCTCTGTTGCTGCTGGCTGGGCCTTGATGGCGGTGCACTGGCTGAAGACTGTGCAACAGACTGGGACGGCCCTGATGATCCTCCCCTGAAAGCTGATCTTCCCCCACCTAGTGACTCTACCAAGTTGCCCGCAGACCGGGCCTTGCTGTTACCCTCTTTTTCCATCTTGTTCTTCAGTTTATGGTTCTCTGTGGCATGAGCAAATGCCACCATCTTCCCATAATTCATGTCAGAATTCAAAGCAGCTGTAGAAGCCTCATTAATAGTCAAAGGATTAAGGACCTGAACAAACCGGCGCACCCTGGCCTCCATTGTAGGCAACATGTGAATAGCATACTTGGATAGGCGGGCAAACTCCATGTGATACTCCCACACACTTTTGCTACCTTGCTTTAGATTCTCAAATTCAGCTATACGGGTTGCCCTTGTCTCAGCACGCAGGAAATGATCTACAAAGGCGTCGGCAAATTCACTCCACCTCGTTGGAGGGCTCCCCTCCTCACGGGAATCTTCCCACAACTCAAACCACGAATTGGCCACCCCATTCAGACGGTAGGCAGCCAACTCTACTCCCTCTGTCTCAGTTGCACGCATAACCTTGAGGGTCTTGTGCATCTCATCAATGAAATCCTGGGGGTCTTCGTCGGGATTGGCACCCGTAAACACTAGAGGGTCTAGCTGAAGAAATCTTTTTACCTTAGAACTAGTGGAATTCCTTTGCAGGCTAGATGAACTGGGTGCAACATTTGACCTCTGGGCCTGAGAGGCCACTAGCTGAGTCAACATCTGAATTGCTCCCCTAAGATCCCCATCAGAATTACCAGAACCGGAAGCTAGGGCTTGAGGCGGAACAGGAATATCAGTGGGAGGGATAGTAGCATCCTCAGCAGATGTAAGAACTGGTGTAGTAATCGGGGGAATGTCCTCATCCCTCGGGTTCTCACCCATCATCAATTACGGAGTTGGCTGCCGCTCTTGGGGCAGCATTAACTCCTTAACCAGCTCTTGCTTTCTTCTTGGGTGCCATGTACTGAAAGTTGAAGGAATGCACTAGTTAGAGGAGGAACAGTTTCACAATTGCCGCACGATCCAGAATATCAAAGAAGGGTGTTAATCCTAAATTCCCAAGTAGCCTCCAACTTATAGATGTGGTCAACCACATACCGATAAGAAGGACTCTACTAGACACAGCTCCGTGACATCCTAGGACACTTTAAAACCTTAGGCTCTGATACCAAGTTTGTCACGCCCCAACCTTGGGAGGCGCGATCGGCGCTCAACCGAGTGAACCCGACTAAGCAAGCCTTCTTGGACACTCTCTACCCAACTCACTATGTTCAAGAAACCATGCTTCCATTTAATTAGATAGTAGGAAGTATCGTACATGTAATATTGCTAGTTCATTTACCTTAAACCATAGTTAAGTTTCCAAAATTTCATACAGTTACAGTTTAAAGGAACAAGAGTTTAGAATTACAACACAGTTCATTAACCCATCCAACACCCGTACATAACTCCTACAAATGTCTACGGAGCCTCTAAAGATACAAAAGACAGTTATGATAATGCCGGCAACAAGGCCCCGGCTATACCTCAAAAGTGATAATTTATAACAAAAGACATACTGCATAACCCCTGGAAAAAAGGGCTAACCAAGATTGCTGAGTGGAGGATGCTCCGCTATCTACAATCGGCACTGTCTGCTATAGAGCCACCTACATCCTTTCAAAGATGTAGTGCCCCCGACAAAAGGGACGTTAGTACCATGGAATAGTACTAGTATGTATTACTAAACACCATCTCGTTAGAAACAACTATCATACAAGAACAAAGAAATCATAAGGATCAATCAAAAGCTTTAAACGATCACCACATCATCAAATTAAAGGATCATACAACTTCCACATAATTTTCATAGCTTTAGGTTGGGGCATTTAATATTGTTCCTCATCATTCACAATACCACCGCTTTCTTGCGCGGAGTCCGATCATGACCCGATCGGCTAGGTTCCCTCATTTGAGACATGTATCTCAATCACAATCTCATTCTCACTTTCCGAATTCAATATCAGCACAATACCACCATGTGTGCGGCATGCCGTCCAATCACAGCCCGATCGGCTAGGCCGTCTTACCAAGACGTTGTTCCTTTTTTCATTAATCATCCCATTTCAATCTTTATTTCACATATATCAATTCATAGGCACTTGGGGCCATAATTATCACATCATACTTGGCACTAGGCCACAATTCATAACTCAAGCTCTTTTTCCCCACATTTCACATCATTTCCACTTTCAACGTTAACCTTGCAATTTAGGATAATAGGCACATACAAGAGCAATTCAAGTTGTAAGCATAGAGAAGATTTCACATAGTTTGGCATAACAATCTCAGGTTAAACTTGACTTGAAGACTAGGCATTTTAACACATGGTTCACATTCTTCACACATCCTTAAATTACCAAGAATAGTATATTGAGCACATTGAGACACACCTTTCACGTATATATTTGCAACACCAATTCATGCGAAATAACAATCAATACATCAATCAAATTTCGGTCTTACAACATTTGCATGGGCACCAAAGGAGCTCAATTTTTAAGAAGAGGGGTTTTTAGCCATACATACCTCAATAGAGCTTTCCTTAAATTCTTACAAAATTCCGGAACTCTTAGCAACTTCGATCTATTTTATGAGAATTACAAGGTGAACCGAAAATTAGAGAGATGATTAAGATTGTAGCTCATTTGAGTATATTATCAAGCACTAAGTGTGCATTGTGATTTTAGAACCTTTTTGTGAGAGGTTCTATCATCCTACACCCCATTTGATACATTTTTAGCTCACAATCTATCCATACACTTTTATCTTTCATGCATGCAAAATAATCAATTCTTATACCCATGAACCCACTTGTTAATTACTCATTTTAGTAGGAATTTCGAAATCAAAGATTAGGACACAAGTTCTTCCCTCTTAGAATGAAGGCTTAGTAACTTTACTTGATAATCTTCAAAGATTTGTGCAAGGGTTGAATGGGGACTTGGTGAGGATCACTTCCTCTCTGTAGAATTCTTCTCTCACTCTAAATGTAGTAGAAAATAGTATGAAAGGGTCTAATAGGGTATTTTTAATGAGATGGGGTCGGGTTTTAAAAGTTAGAAAATAGGAGCCCCGACTCAATCTGCGGTCGCATATGCGACCGCATAGCTGTCATGCGGCCCGCCAAAAAGGGACCTCAAAACATGCGCATTCTACCCGGGTAAGCGACAAAAATGCGGTCTGCATACCTATTCTGCGGTCGCATAATGCACCGCAGAACTGCCCCTCGCAAAAATTCCAAGGATGATATGCGACGACTATGCGGCCCGCATATCCATTATGCGATCGCATAATTTGGCCACATAGTTGTCCTCAAATTAGCCAACATTTTTCCTCACTCTGCGGCAATTATGCGGCCCGCATTGCTATTATGAGGTCGCATAATGGGCCGCAGAAACGTGCTCTTCTGAAAATATTTTTCCTTAACTATTTAATGCACAGATCAATCCAAAAGGTCCAAACTGCGATTTCTAACACATATTCCTAATTTGGCACTACGAGATTTTGGGTTTTCGAGTAAAGTTTCACGGGGCCTTACACAAGGATCCTTAGAGAGTTTTCTTCACCCTCTCTCCTTTCACTCTTATTTTATTAAGCATTGAGGACAATGGTTACTTTTATTCAGGGGGTGGGGTGGAGTTTATTTGATGTGACATTGACACATTTTGGATACATTTGGGAATGTAATAATGTATACGGCAAAATCGGAGGGTCCAATTTCCCGTCTTTTAAGTATTTCGGAAGATCGACTCAAAGCCTCGAGGCTGCAAAGATGCGCTCGAGTCTTCTCCCTCGGGGTCCATCGGCATTCAGCCCCGGGAGGATATTGATCGAGGCTAAAGCAGAAATAGGTGTTCCCAAGACACAGCTAGGTCTGGCAAAGCATAGCCAGGCTATTCTGAGCCCTACTCGAGGCGTCATTTCAGTCGTCCCATCTCCACACCTTTACAACTAATGTGTGCCTTACCGTATAAACTTCTCCCCTTCTATATAAAGGGGATTCTAATTATTTTGTAGGGGACTGATGTTGCTCCAAAGACTATACATGAAATATATGATAACTCTCTCTCTTTCTCTCTAAGATACTCTCTCGACACTATTGTTCTATCCTATTATTTTCATACTTATTTCATATTCATTGTTTGTTTATTGCTTATCTTTGGCTATGAAGAGCCTCCTTTAATATTATTGCATCTGTTAGCCCTTCCCCGATTTCCCCCGATAGCTCAAGCCCGAGCTCAAGACTCGACCTCGAGCCCCCAAATCGACCAGCTCGAGGCCCTGAATGGCTATCTCTTGGTTCGATTACTGCTTTATTTTAGCTCGCGTCTCACCCCCAAACTACACACTCACAGCATCAACTGCTCCATGACTAGCATAAAAATAGATCACGTATTTTTAGAGTCCCATCAACAAATTTAATTGTTATTACCATTTTCACGGTAAACAGTTTGGCGCCCACCGTGGGGCTAAAAATAATAGTGATTATTTTCTTGCTAGTTTCGTCACATAACACAAGTTATCTTTCACATTTGTTTTTGTCCATGATCTTCGGTTGCAGGTCAAAATGTCTGGCTCAGTGAACAGAGTTGAGAACAACAACCTCGAAAACCACGGAGAAAACGGTGTAGCACTTTCGATCGTCGGCGTGCCACCACTGAACCCCAATGACACGCCTGGACCGATTCTAGCAGACGCGGGTTCACAAGACGCACTACAGGTCGACCAAACCTCACACACTGACAAAAGCGTACAACAAGACGACCAACAGGAAGCCCAAAAAAACCCAGCTCGGGAAGAACAGGAAGTTAGCCTTCATGTTATCTTTGAAATGTTGCAGGCACAACAGCTGGCTATTGCTCAGCTGCAAAGCCATCCAAACATGAAACCCAGCATCGTAGCACCAGGAACAACTCCCCCGGCCTAACAAGTACCGGAGAGACTGAGAATAATGGCGCGACGACCGATCCTGCTATCATAAAAATGCTCGAGGATCTTTCTAGAAGGATCGAGTCGGGCGAGAAAATGATAGCCGCCAATGACAAGAAAGTCAAAACTTATAACTCTAGGGTCGACCAAATCCCGGGTGCGCCCCCGGTCCTGAAAGGCGTAGACTCGAGGAAGTTCGTGCAGCGGCCGTTCCCGAAGGAAGCGGCTCCGAAACCCATCCCAAAGAATTCAGAATGCCGGAACTACCAAAGTATAACGGGACCTCAGACCCCAACGAGCACGTCACCGCCTACACGTGTGCAGTAAAAGGCAATGACATAAAAGACGATGAGATCGAGTCCATCTTACTGAAGAAGCTCGGGGAAACACTCTCAAAGGGGGCCATGATGTGGTACCATAATCTAGCTCCCAATTCCATAGACTCATTTGCCATGCTGGCGGACTCCTTCATAAAGGCACACACCGGTGCCATCAAGGTAGCAACGAGGAAGTCCGACGTATTCAAAATCAGGCAAAGGGAGAACGAAATGCTGCGAGAGTTCGTGTCTCGCTTTCAAACGGAACGAATGGAACTACCCCCGGTCTTCGACAACTGGGCGGTACAGGCCTTCACTCAGGGCCTGAACGAGAGGACTTCTATGGCCTTGCGGCAGCAAAAAGAAAATCTGATCGAGTATCCTACCATAACCTGGTCGGATGTCCATAACCGATACCAGTCAAATATCAGGGTCGAGGATGATCAATTGGGAGCCCCATCGGGCTCAGTGTACCCAAACAGGCTCTTAGCAAAAGAGTCCAAGCTGAACAAAGAAAGGTATCAGCCATACACCGAAGACATGAGAAACGCCCCGAGACGCAACCCGCCTCGCAATGACCGACCGGTCAACCGAGGGCCGAACCCCCGAGGGTTCATTCACAGAGCCGGATTCGACGAAAACACAGGACCAACAGGGGCACCACGCCTATCGGAGTACAACTTCAACATTGACATTTCAGACATCGTGTTCGCCATCGGCAAAATCAAGGATACCAGATGGCCCGGGCCTGTACAGTCGGATCCTTCCCAAAGGAATCAACACTTAATATGCGAATTTCACAACACGCATGGCCACAGGACCGAGGATTGTCGCCAACTGCGAGAAAAAGTGGCCAGGTTACTCAACAACGGTCATCTCAGAGAATTCTTGAGCGACCGAACCAAGAATCAGCTCCGAGGAAGGGAGGCATCCAATAAAAATGAAGTAAAAGAGCCATGACACGTTATTCATATGATATTAGGGGGATCGACACTCCTCAAGAACCCGTGATGAGAAGGATAAATCTTTCCATCACCAGAGAAAACCCGGGGATACGTACCCGAAGATGCCCTCACATTCAACAAGGAGGACTCCGAGACTCTATTTCAACCTCATAACGATGCACTGGTAATCTCTTTCCTCGTAAATACATTTCAGATAAAACATGTACTCGTGGACCCAGGTAGCTCGGCCAACATTATCAGGTCGAATGTAGTAGGGCAGCTCAGACTACTAGACCAAATCGTGCCCGCCACTCGAGTCCTCAACGGATTTAACATGGCAAGCGAGGCAACAAAGGGAGAGATCACTCTCCCGGTTGGTGTGGCTGGCTCGGCTCAAGACGTCAAATTCAATGTCATCGAAGGAGACATGAGGTACAACGCCTTGTTCGGGCGATCGTGGATACACTGCATGAGAGCGGTACCGTCCACCCTCCACTAGATAATGAAATTCCCAACAAAAGACGGGATTAAAACCGTCCACAGGGAGCAACACGCTGTCACGCCCCAAATTCGAGGGACATGACCGGCGCCCGACCGAGTAGCCCCAGCCAAGCGAACCTGGATGCCTTTCCTAACCCACATGTTACCCCACGTTTTCCTTACTCAATTATTCCAAGAATTTGCCAAATAATTAATTAAGAACACTTTTTAATTGAAAAAACACATACATACTTACATAATAGTAATGAAATCACCAACTCGTTACCAAGGTATGAAAACACGGATCTACACAAGTTTCTAACCCACATCTACTGTCTACGGAGCCTCTAATAGTACAACAGGATAATACAGTATTTGCCGGTAACAAGGCTCCAGCTATACCTTACACAAAATCAACTAAAACTCCGGAAACAATGTGGCCCGAACCACGCAGGGCCCCGAGAGGAAAGGGGCTCACCAAAAAGCTGATGGATGACGAAGGGGAGCTACGATCGGTGGACTGGAGTACCTGCTACGGATCCACCTACAATCATAACACGAATGTAGCGCCCCCGGCAAAAGGGATGTCAGTACATTTGAATTGTACTGGTATGTATGAACAAACTTTGCTCCAAGTAAACTCGAACCATAATCAAGTAAGCAGCAGAAATAAAAGCGACAATCAAATCCACAAGGAAGGAACAATTAAGCCAACAGGTATACAATCTCTCCTCCATAAACAAGCATGTAATTGTAAAGGAAATAACAATCGAATCCACAAAGAAAGAGCAACCAAACCAACAAGTTTACAATCTCTCCTGTTTCCCCTTCCACATTTCCACATCAATAATTTTTACAATTTGTTCATAGTTCATTTCAATAGCGATTTCGATCGCTTTCCAACCTTATTACCTCGGCCACCCTTATCACCACAACCCACACCTTATTTCTTCGTGTTGCGGCGCGCAACCCGATCCCACAGAACAATCACAATTCACAAACAACACAACAACAACAACAGTTCACAAGGAACAACAACAACAATCCTCAAGAAACAACAACGACAATTTACAAAGAACAACAACAACAATTTACATGAACTTCCATAGCCATCAATACCATTTCCATGTATTCCACTACTCATATGCATTGATAGGTCACGACGATAATTTCCCACGACAAACCACATATGTTACTACCACGGTTATTCCGTGCATATCAATTCCCATTTCCTTCCATTACTTGTTTCACAGTTCTTACCACGTAGCACATTCACAATCGCAAACTTGGTTTATTTCTGATTAATTGCATCAATATAGTGAAGGCACAACCACAATCACTCAACCATACCAATCACAGGAATTTCACAAACAAATCACGTAGAAATCACATACCAAGCACTCAAACACCCAAACAAGGCGATTTTACAAGTTCAAAGTTAGCCATACATACCTGGAGCCGAATTCCCTTTTAACTTCTATTTCCAATTCACCAAATGGTCTAGCAACGTCAATCTAGTGCACAAGTTAACGCGTATGACTTAGAAAAGAAGTTCACAATTTCTACTCAACTTATTTAGGTTAGCAACCCATCTTTGTACCATCTTTTACTCCTACCCAATTACTCTCACTAGGTTTTAGGTTATAGAATGACATGCATGTATGAGTTCAACCACTATTTTCAAAACCAATGCATGAGACTCCCCCCCCCCCCAGTTTAAACTAGAAATTCAGTGAAAAGGGTTAGGGATGTTACCTGCAAGAAAAGGGGGATGAAGATAAGCTTGAAATTTCCCGGCCCGGATGGTTTTGAAGAATCAAATTTTGGAGAAGATGACTTTCTCTCTCAAGACCCTCTCTTCCTCTCTCTCATTTTGTGCAGAAGATCGTTAAAAGTGAGGGGCTGGGGGTGTTTTATTAAAAAGGGGGTCGGGTATAAAATTTAGAAAATAGAAGCCCGATCAAGATCTGCGGTCGCATTCTGCGATCGCAGAACTGAAATGCGGTCCGCAGATTGGACCGCAGAATTGCCCCCAAAACTCAGATAATTCTGTTTGGGTCTGCGACAGGAATGCGGTCCGCATTCCTGTTATGCGGTCGCATTGTGCACCGCAGAACTGACCTTCACAAATCCTTGAGGAACTTATGCGACGATTATGCGGTCCGCATATTGGTTATGCGATCGCATAATAGACCGCATTTTCAATATTAATTTGACAACTCTTCTGTTCCACTCTGCGGTAGAAATGCAGTCCGCATATCAATTATGCGGTCGCATTTTGGACCGCATCTTGACCTCAAGTTTAACCAAACCACAACTTCACTATGCGGTAGGAATGCGGTCCGCATACCAGATCTGCGACCGCATTCTTGACCGCATAATGGCATTTTTCTGGGAAATTGATTCTTTTGATTTTTTTTTTACAAGCTTAGATCAATACCAAGGGTCCGAACTGCGGCGAGCTTGCGAGCCGCGAGAATTCTATGCATTCCTAACACATATTCGGAGTTGACACCACAAGATACTAGGTTTTGAGCCAAAAATTTTATGGGGCCTCACACACGCGGCAGGGGAAATGTTCGCAGTGCACGACGCTGCACCGGCGCCAATATCTCCGCTCTCGAGAGAGCCTAAGGACAATCAAACTACATCTTCGGCTAAGCCCGATTTAACACAAGCAGAGGATCGTACTGAGTCCTCGCCGCGAACAACAGAGGCGTACCAGACCTCGGAACGTCGCCAAACGCATCCCGCGATAAGGTATAACCATCTCCTTTTTCGGTTTATATTTCATACTAATCCTTTTATACAAGCACTCGATCAAAGCGGTCAAATACGCACGCTCAGCCCGAAGACCCTTAGATTTTAAAGACATCGGTTGCACTCTTTTCCTTCGACCGAGCTTTTTGTCCCGAAGAGGGTTTTGCTGGCAAGGTTTTTAACGAGGCAACACCTATATGCTACCTGAGGGGAATCCAACAGGTCCTCAAGGCTTCATTTTCCACGAGCGCCGATGGACGCCCTTTAGGAAGGTCGTCCGCTCAGAAAAGCCAAGAGATGCCAAGTAGGATCCCGATGAGAAAATGTTGTACCGGACCAAACGGTCGAATGAACCGTGTCTACACAACCGCACCCCGATGGCTGAGGCACATCTACTGGTGCCAAATAATCAAAGAATGATTTTTGCCAACACGATTCATGCTCCAAGGAATACCCAGTTTTTTTTGCCAGAACGATTTCTCCATTAGAAAACATCCCGAAAACTCAAAGACTGGCATCGATAATTCCTCACCCGCATGACCTCAGGGTCGAAACTCCAGACTAATGAGCCCTCAACAAGGCAGCACAAAAATCATTAACTATCTCCAAAAAGAAAGCGTCTCGAATACTCGAAGACTGACGCCGAAGAACTCCGCATACGCACGACCTCAGGGTCGGAATCTCCAAAATCGTAAGCCCTCAATGAGGCAATCCCGAGCTCACGAGTAACGGCTCTCAAGCCAAAACGAACTCGATGACTCGGGGACTATCGCCAATCGCCATTCAGCAATAAACCCGAGGCCATAAGACCCTGAGCGGGCAGACTCGGTCTTGTAAAACTTGCATAAAGCAACAACACGAACTGTAAGACCCTCAAGCAACGCATGAATCATACTTGCATCAAGTATCAACAAAAAACTGTAAGACCTCAAAAGGCATGAAAAGTTTTGTAAGACCTTCTCACAGGCATAAAATCAATCTCGAAGTTCAGGATATATATCGAATCTGTAAGACCCCTAAAAAGGCATACCCTCGATATAGACGCCTAAACTACTATACTCGGGATCAAAAAATAGCTCCGACAAAACATAAATGACTACGGTCATACGGCTGCACCAGCCAAACTAACGCGACTCGGGGATGCCCGACCGTCGCTACAAAATCATAGGCCATTACTTTGAATCTACTTCGAAAAGAACCGGTTAAACAGGCCCTCAACAGTAAAAGAGCTTCGACCATGTCAGCTCTAAATTATAAGGCTTTGAGGTACTCAGCCTACGAGCCAAACCTTACGAGGTGCTCGAACATCGCCGCTAATTACTGGAAATTGAGGTTCTTCCCGAACCAACGACAGGTCAGGAAAAATCATTGCAAAATTCCTTAACGAGAGGAAAATAAAGCCTAGAGAGCCTCAGGGCCGCACATATGCCTAAGGGCAAAGCGTAAGAGCCATTGTCGCCAGCCTAACGAGCCTCAAGGCCGCACATATGCCTAAGGGCAAAGCGTAAGAGCCATTTCCGCTAGCCTATCGAGGCTTAGGGCCACACACACACGCCTAAGGGCGAACGTAACAGCCACTGTCGCCAGCTTACATAAAAGATCGCTTCAATCGAAGGCGTAAGAGCCATTGTCGCCCGCCCTATACAAACGTGAAACTTGAGGGTCGACTGAGCTCGATTCGTAGCCCGACTCGGAGACTGGATCCAAGAGAGTTAAAATATAAGGGCCACCGGCCCATGCAAACATAAAAATCTCGAGGAATTTATAAGCTCAAGTCGAAACCCGACTCGGAGACTCTACCCGAAGCAGTCAAACAAAAGCGTAGGTGCTCAAAGTACCTGCTTACACTAAAGGTCGCATCGACCACGCGCCTAAAGAACCCCAGGACCATATCTCGAGTCTGATGATTTCTACTAGCTCAAAGGTCGGACCAACCTGGTTCAAATCTTGACAAACAGAAACACAGGAGATACGAATCGTAGGATTCCTCCCTTATGCATACAAATAATACAATACGGATTTCGTTTACAACACGCTATGAAAGCTATATACATAAAAGCAAACAAAGAAATAAAATGTTCCCTTCTGGGACTATGGCCCGGCGGCCTCTTCCTCGCCATCTTTAGCATCAGATAGAAGGAATTTGGCATCATACTCCTCCCCCTTGGCTTGCTCGATCTCTCCCGAGAGATCAAAACCTCTAGCTTGAATCTCTTCGAGGGTTTCCCTCCGGGCTTTACACTTCACATACTCCTTGCTACTACTAGCACGATCGAGGGCTCTCCTCAGATCGGCCTTAGCGACAGCAGCACTCCTCGAATATACTGTCGCTCTCTGGTCCACCCTGGTACTGCTCATCACCGCCCCGGCCAGGATATTCACCACTTTGGCTTTTGCCTCCGAAAGCCCGGACGAAAGCCGTGCGATCAGATTTGCCTGTGCCAACTCGTTCGCACGAACGGTCCGAAGCTGTATCTCGAGGGCAGAAGCCATGGCTGAAGCATTCTCTTTGGCTGCAAAATGGGTACTTACATGAGCCTGCAGCTCGTTGATTCACATTTGGCTCGACCAACCTCGCCCCAGAGCTGTCCTAGCTCCTCCGCCTTGTTCTCCAGCTAAAGTATCAAAACATTAATCCACAGGTACAAAAGGCGGAATGCGAGCCAAAATGGAATGCAGGATACCTGTCTTTGTAGGCAACTTCCGCGGCTCCGATTTCGGTCCGCCTCGCACGGCAGGGAAACCAGCTCACTTTCTTTTTTTGCACAAAGAAGCTTAAGGGATTTTTCCCTTTCCAAAGCCTCCCGCAGCGGGGCCTCACAGCGAAGCAGTTCAGATTTGATCCTGTCAAAACCCTACGAAAGAAAGCTGAATAAGGAGAAAGAAGAGCGCGGGATCGAGCTAACCTCGCAGCGATTGAAAACTCACCACGAGGCCGAACTGATGAGCCTCACCGAAGGCCGAGCAAACATCCAATGGCTTACCACTATCTGAAGGTAGTTGTCCATTCGGATCGCCTCCTTTCAACCGCCGAGGAGTCACCCCGCTACAAGCCCCTTCGCAACCCGGGAGCCCTTTCCGTTTTTCATCGACCCTTGGTCCCAAGGATGGCAATCTCCCTTCCACTACCGAAAGATGCAGCCTCATTACGGGAAAATGTCCAACGCCTGCAGCAGATGAGTTAATAAGCCAAAAAGAAAGGTGCCATTTTTCAAGAAAAAAGGCACCGGACACCTACTGTGATGCTTCGCTTCCTATCTCCCTTTGGATAGATCTCGCCATCGGCGCTTATCGTGGAACGAGCAAGATGCCAACTTACAAAACCACTCGGCTAAACAGGGGACCTCATTCGGTGACCAAGGAGTTGCTACAAAAATGGAACGATAAGATATCACTACGGAGCCCGCCTCCGGTTAAAATGATGGTAGGTCAGGTGAAGACACTTACGTGTGAAATTCCACTTCTCAGGAAATGGCAAACATTCTCCAGGGATGACATCGGTCATTCGAATCCGAACGAACTGATTCATCCATCCGCGATCCTTACCCTCTTCATTTTCGGCAACAGGGACTCGGGTAGATCGACGTTGCAGAGCGATCAAACCCCGATAACTCAGTGGCTGATACAACCTCACGAGATGGATCAGGGAAATTCAATCTCGGCCTTGTCGGCGAAATATCTGATCGTCTGTACTATTTTCCAAAAGGAGGGGTGAACCTGCACCAAGGTAACTCGATGTCCCCAGCAAAATCAAGCACGACCCGGTCGGGGGGGACCGACGCGAGAATATGCGGGTATACGCTCAAAAACCCCTCCACAAAAGTCATGATGCTCTCCTCGGAAGAAGGTACTTGTAATACCACTCCTTCTCCCCATCCGCAATCCTTTCTGATCATTTCAAGGTCTTCCATTCCCACTGATGAGATGATCCTTGGCATATACTCCCGGTGGCCCGGGACATTAGGAGGCCTCCCCGATGTTATGACTCTCCTCAGGGCAGGGCACCTCAAGGCCCGCTCACCAGGCACCGGCGGTGCATCACTATCACCAACCGAATACGGGGCAGAAGATGAATTCCCCTCTCCTTGGCGGTCGGACGTCGATGTAGCGGTCATGCTTACGATGGGATAGGAGGAGAAGGGCGAGGATTCGGAAAAAAAACCTGCGTTGAAACAACGGAAGAACTAGCACGAGACGCCAGTATCTATGAAAGAAGTAGTCCCTCAAAGCAGCAGAGTCTCCATTTAAAAAGGCAAATACATGAATATATAGGGGGCAGAGAAGCAACTGCCCACCTACCTAAAAGAACAATTAATCCTGGCCGCGTTAACATCACCCTCTCCTAGGGAAACGCACTGACATGGCCGTTCCGAGCCCCATTTTACCTGATTGGGCGAGTGCTGTCGCCCCGCAGAATTCGAGAAGCGGCGAGACCTCAGAAATTCCCCGATGTCGCTAGCACCAACCCGATAGAAGCTGTCAATTTAACTCCGTGGCACGGCCCGAATTAAGGACCTCGGTCACTCCAAAAGCGAATTTCGAAACGCTAACGTCGAAAGTCGAGAGATCAAAATCGCGAGAGCAAAGAAACAAAAAGAAAATGGAGAGAGGAAAAATCTTTTTTTTACATTTCCAAAAGCGTATTTACAAGAGACATCTTTACAAGATCTATCCCCCCGAGGATTACAGGCACCTAAGGACTACTCTCCATCTCCAATGTCTTCGTCCTCATCGGGGGAAATCAAAAGTGCCAGCTCCATCTCCAATTCACGAGCCTCCGCAAGATCAGCCGACAGATTGACGCCCTTGGCATCAATCTCCTCCAGGGTTTTTCTCCTTGCCTCTGCCCTAGCATGTTTAATAACTCGAGCTAGTTTCTGATCAGCTGCTATCGATATGTCACGAGCTATTTTTTGTGTCGTGGCTGCATCTTCCAGGTAAGTAGCGGCATTCCTTTCAATCTCGGACTTGGCCGCATTTAATGCAGGGATCTCATTGCGAGCACCCTCGAGAAGATCGAGGGACGATGCCAATTCCGCAGCAGATACCTCACCCTGCTTCCTCAGCCCGAGGATCTCCGCGTTCAGTTGACTGATCAGCAAATCATTTTGCTCAACCTGCAAAAGGAAGGTAATCCTATCTACATCGAAGTATGGGTAAAAAGGTTGGGTACAGGCAGGAAAAAATACCTGCGCAGTGAGATCGGCTTTTTCCCGAAGCGCTCCCTCTAAAGTGGCCCGAAGCTCTCCTGATTTCTTCTCCTCGGGCAGACTGAGCCTCCGATTCCTGCAGCATCGAAGCAAGCTTCTTGCACTCCTTCTCACGGTAAGAAAGCTCCTCGCGGAGCTGGAAGATGGCATGACCATACATATCCTTGCACTAAGGCACAACGGAAGAGTTAGAAAAGAAAAACGAGGAATGACACCCAAAAGAGGCATACGAAAGACGGCTACCACCTGCTGCAAGGATCTCTCCGCCTCCTTAATAGCGCCAGGAACGCCAAGACCGACATTATCACTGACACCATCAAAGATGTTGGCAAGCAATCCTCCCCCCTTGAAAGGAGTCCCCATTTTGGCGAGGCTCGCATCCCGAGCGTCCCTCATTTCCCCCGACGAAACCTGAAAACACGAGAAGAGATCATTCATGTCGCCAATTTCCCCAAGAGGCAACCCCTGCTCCGTAAAGCTCCGGTCCCTAACCCTTCAGGATCGATGGCAACGGTCCCCCTAGCGGAAACTGTGCCAAACTCGATCGTACGATCCGAAGCCACATTAACACCCTCCTCGAGGGACTTCGGTTCACGGGTCTGACTCGAGTCAGCCGTCTCGGATTTAGTGGCCTCCGATTGAGACTCCTGCGGGGCCCCCACGCTCGACCTCGTCCTCCGCGCTAGCACACACTCATCGTCGTTCTCATCCACAACATCAGGATTTGCCCTTACAGTTGAAGCAGAGATCCTGATAACGGCTTGATGCTTGTGTGACCTGGGTTTCTTCGTCGCGGGAGGATCAGCAGCCGCCTTACCTTCCCTTCTCTTGTCCTTTCCGGGCTCTGACACCTCTGCTTCGCCGCCATGGAGGCATCCTCATCAACATATTCTCGCCGAGACCTGCACAATAATCGCAAACTGTCATCGCAGAGGATACAGGGAGAAACGCAAATCTAAGGCATAAGCGGTAAGGAAACTCTACCATGATTCTTGGCCACCCATCGCCCCTTGGCCAGGTCAGTCCAGGACCGAACGGGGTATGGGAACGCCTTGTCCAGCTGCTGGATCCATCCTAGCAAATCCGGGACCGCCACGGGGCACCAATCAACGGCTGCTGGAGACGCATAGAGGTCGTCATTTCAAAAGAAAAGTATTACTTATAAAATGCGGTTAAGGAAAAACTGCTTACGCTGTGTGTTCCATTTTTTCGTAAAAGGCATTCTCCGGGCTGCGATGATATTCGAGGTCTTTACCCGGACGAACCTGCTCATCCACCCTCGATCCTTTCCCTCGTCGACGCTTAAGAAAAATGATTTCTTGGATCGATGACGGAGCCTGATCAAACCTCGATAAAATCGAGGTCTATACATCCTAATCAAATGGTTGAGGGTAAAAATCTCACCCTCGACCCCTTCGGTGAAGTGGCGGAGCATCAATACTATCCTCCAGAAAGAAGGATAGATCTGACCAAGCGTCACTTGGTGCTTGTCACAGAAATCAAGGATAACCGGATCTATCTCCGAGAGAGAGGAGTTAGAAGAATTATCAGGACCCAGGGTGAAGGGATAGGTATATACATGGAGGAAGCTGGCCTTGTAGTCCGTTATATTCTCATCAGGACCAGGGATCTCCACCTCCACTGCCTTGCCCCATCGACAGCCCGTCTTCACCGTTTGCATGTCAGTCACGACACTAATGTATTGAGATACATGCTCACATTGGCACGGTGTGGATAAAGTGGCATCGATGGTAAAATATTTCGACATATCAAGATTAGGTGGAGTGTACTGTTTCAAAGACGGTATTGCTCTGGTTTTCTCTTTAGGCGATCGAGGTGGTGATGCGACTTCATTCCGCCGGGGAACCGTCCTAGAAGTCCTAGCCATACTAGCGGTAAGATTTTTTCTAAAACAAGATGAAAGAATGTTAAAGATGGTGGGTCTTGACTCGTGAGTTTGAAGATGCAGAGTATCAAACATCCGATATATTTATAGGAATTGCTTGAGCAGCAGAAAGGGCAGGCTGATAGGCAGTTCGCGGGTTCCTCGATAAACGCATTTGACGGAGACCCTTGCACGATTTTTGGGTATGGCATTTAGTTCTCTTATGAGATGACGTCAGGGCAATGATGCCCTTGAAATGCCAGTTCAAAATCGTTTCCTATTACTTTGATCTAGGAAATGCGGAGACTATCTGTATACGGCAAAATCGGAGGGTCCAATTTCTCGTCTTTAAGTATTTCGGAAGATCGACTCAAAGCCTCGAGGCTACAAAGATGCGCTCGAGTCTTCTCCCTCGAGGTCCATCGGCATCCGGCCCCGGGAGGATATTGATCGAGGCTAAAGCAGAAATAGGAGTTCCCAAGACACGGCTAGGTCTGGCAAAGCATAGCCAGGCTATTCTGAGCCCTACTCGAGGCGCCATTTCAGCTGTCCCATCTCTACACCTTTACAGCTAATGTATGTCTTACCGTATAAACTTTTCACCTTCTATATAAAGGGGATTCCAATTATTTTGTAGGGGACTGATGTTGCTCCAAAGACTATACATGAAATATATGATAACTCTCTCTCTTTCTCTCTAAGATACTCTCTCGACACTGTTGTTCTATCCTATTATTTTCATACTTGTTTCATATTCATTGCTTGTTTATTGCTTATCATTGGCTATAAAGAGCCTCCTTTAATATTATTGCATCTGTTAGCCCTTCCCCGATTTCCCCCGATAGCTCGAGCCCGAGCTCGAGACAAGACCTCGAGACCCCAAATCGATCAGCTCGAGGCCCTGAACAACTATCTCTTGGTTCGATTACTGCTTTATTTTAGCTCGCGTCTCACCAAACTACACACTCACAGCATCAACTGCTCCACGACTAGCATAAAAATACATCATTTATTTTAAAGTCCCATCAACAAATTTAATTGTTATTACCATTTTCACGGTAAACTTGGATGATTCTGTTCCCTTTTTCTAATTTGTAGTTTATTTATCTTTATTAGTTATTGTTCATTATCTTCTTTATTTTTCCACTTCAGTTCTTGTTTTGTTTTTAGCTTCTTTTTATGTTTTCTTAAATAATAAGCCTTTGGTTTTCTTAATGCCACAATTCCTTCCAAAGGTAGTTTTGCGTGAACCGGGTGACTTGTCCCAACGATGGATGGCTTGATAACCTTCTTAAGGGAATGAGTCCATTTTTGTGTTTAGGTAATAATAATAGTAGTAGTAATGAATAAAAGGCCTAATCAACTCATTCTCAAGAAAGAGTTACTCATGCTTCATTTGGTACCAACACACTTAACTACGTGCTTATGGTTTAAAACAATGTTTTTGAAAGAAAATAGCTCTAGTTAGTGTCTTTGAGACTCTTGAGTTGACTTTGGTAATCATCGAGTGCTTTATTGGACCATAGTGATCTTTAACTTGAGTGTGGTTGTTGTAGGCTCTCGACTCTATCCTATTTTACGGTATAGTTACCTGAGGGGTGAGGTAATTTGTTGCTAGTCCAAGTATTCGTGAAAAAGGTATAGAACTTGCCCCGAATGTGCTTCAAGGCGAAATCCTAAGTTTTTTTTTGTTTGAGAAATGATTGTAGGCTTTACTTGGCCCATTTGAGATTTCTATTGCCAACCAATGTCATTATCCCTAGTCAACCCCTTTTGAGCCTCTAGCCTTCTCATTTGATAACCATGTTATAAGCCTTTTACTTGTTTTGTCGTGATCCTCTCTTGGAACCCGGACCTTCTTTAACACCCTTGTGAAATAAGTGCCTTAAGGCATAAGTTTGGGGGGAGAGTTGAAGAAGTTGAAAGAGGTATCAAGGCACAAAAATAGAAAAGAAATTATCTCTATGAAAAGAGAAGGCGATAAAAGAAAAAGAACAAAAAGAAAAATGATAAAAAGAGAATAAGTGTAAGGGTTGATGGATTCAAAAAGAGGTAATGATCCCTAACATGAGCATCAAGGGAGAAAAAGAATGAAATGAACAAGGAAGAGTGATGCCAAGTCTCTCTATCCCCCAATAAGAAGAGAATGCCTCTAAGAATTGGTAATTGTGAGCCAAGAAATGAAAATATGGAGTGCTTAAAGAAATATGTTACCACTTACCCAGATGGTATCCTACCCTAATCCAAAGGCCTTCATTATAACCCAAAAGAAGTCTTACTTGATTTCAAACCGAGTGAGTTTACATTAGTGGTGATATACATGAGGGGAAAGCCTATGATACTTGAAGTCGCACTTGTGACATTCTCTTTTTGTGAGAGAAGAGTGAATATTTCATGAATCTTAAGATTGAGTGCTAACATTTGAAGTGATCTTGGAAAATAGAAGGTAGAGGAGGAAGAGTTTGGGGTCCACCATGACCTACATGATAGAACAAGAGTACTTGATGAGTAAAGGCAATTTTTGAAGCTCAAATGTCACACTAGAACTATATGTGCATGATATTTGACTTGTAACCTTGTTGATAATGCATGAGTAGTGTGGGTAATTGTTGGTCCGAACTGAGTATAGATGGCTTACCATTGACTCGCTGAAATGACCTTTCACTTTGAGAAGGTGGGAACTAATCTATTTGCTTGAGGACAAGAAAAGACTTAGGTTTGGGGGAGTTGATAAGTGTGGATTTGACCACTTATTAGTACCTTTTTACTTTTGTTTTAGTCTGAAAGTGTTGATTTATTTTCCCAAAACTAATGAAAGTGTGCTAATTGCAAGAGTCTTGGAAATTTGGGATTTCATGAAGAAATCGGACTGAAAAGGGAGTGTTCTGACTCATAAGGCAAGAAGGGGCGTAGCAGACTAGAAGTGCGGTCCGCAGAAGTATTTCTGCGATCACAGAAGAAAGTGCGGACCACAGAATTCTCTCTACAATCGTAGATCTGATGTAGAAGCCCAGATGTAATTGAACAAAAAGTGCGGACAGCACACAATATGTGCGGCCGCAGAACATGGTTGCACTAACAAGAATTCAAAAAGTTCAGAGAGTGTAAAATATGACCAATACTGAAGCCTTGCCTGAAGTGCGGACCTCACATGAATTGTGCAGCCGCAGAAGTTGAATTGCAGCCGCATATCAAATTGTGCGGCTGTAAAATCTATCCATCTGCAGACTCAAGCAATGTGTGCACCGCACATGGAATTGTGTGGCGGCAAAACCTCCCAAGGGGCATTTTTGTCAGCGAATTTTGAGCCACTATAAATCGACGGGAATCACATTTTTAGTTTAGGTTTTGAAGTTTTCTTAGTTGTAGTCGTTGTAGTTTACTATTTGGGGTAATTTTTGATCTTACTGGGACAAAAAAAATCATAGTTTATCATTTTAATTTTATATTATGGGTTTAATTGTATTTCTTCTTTGTTTTCTTTATTTTCTACTATGAGTAGCCAAACATTTATCAGGGTTGTGACCCAACCCTAGTGTGTAAACCTTATGGGTATTTGATTTAATGCTTGTTTATGATTGGGTGTTTGTTATTTAGCCTTCTTCATGCTTTAATTTTAGAAATATTGGTTGTAAACATTGATTCATGCCTTTTTGACTTGGTCTTTACTTGAGAACTTAGTCTAGAAAAACTTAGCTAACAAGAAATTGGGCTAGTTAAGGATTTGACTAGCCTAATTAAAGGGTTTAAACTAGAGATAGGGAAAATCTGACTTGAGCTCATATCAACTA
This sequence comes from Nicotiana attenuata, assembly GCF_001879085.1. Taxonomy (NCBI): domain Eukaryota; kingdom Viridiplantae; phylum Streptophyta; class Magnoliopsida; order Solanales; family Solanaceae; genus Nicotiana; species Nicotiana attenuata. Next base: position 582,305 of record NW_017670355.1, read on the forward strand.
TTTAGCTTGATACTGATTTGGGCTTGAGAAAGCCAAATTGGGCAAAATCACTCTATGACCGAGAGGTATTGAGTGGGTAACTTATAGTTGAGATCTATATTATACCCCAATCAATAAGTCAAGTGTTAACGTAATCAACCCATTAGGTGAACACCTAGGCGAAGTTTACATCCCTAGGCTTTTTACCTATCTGAAAACATCCAAAAATAATTAGTCAATTTCTAGTTTCATTACTCGAATCGAGCATTAATAGTTTAGTTTATAAAACTAATTTTCAAAACCAACTTGATTAGATGTGTGACCTAGTTTTATTACTCTAATCGAGCATTAATAGTGTGGTCCAAATGGCTTGAGGCGAGAAGTGTAGTGGCTTTCTTGTAGAAGAATATTTTCACAATATTTGGTACTCCACGTGCAACCATAAGCGATGGGGGCTCAGACTTTTGCAATAAAGCTTTTGACACTTTACCTAGCTAGTATGGTGTTACTCACAAGGTCACGACTCCCTATCACCCACAAGCTAGTGGGCAAGTGGAAGTCTTCAACTGGGAGATAAAGAGTATCTTGTCTAAAACAGTGAATGCTAATCGGATAGATTGGTCCAAGAAGCTTGATAATGCATTATGGGCTTATCGGAAGACTTACAAAACATCTATCAGAATGTCTCCATGCCGGTTGGTGTTCAGAAAAGCTTGTCATCTTCTAGTGGAACTAGAGCACAAGGCAATGTAAGCTCTAAAGAAGTTGAATCTTGATTAGGATGTAGACGCTAACTTGCGGGTTACACATTTGAATGAGTTGGATTAGTTCTGATACCATGCTTATACGAGTTCGTCCTTGTACAAAGAAAAGATGAAATATCTTCATGACAAATACATTTGGAACAAAGAATTCAAGGTGGGCGATCTTGTATTGTTGCTTAACTCAAGGTTGAGAATGTTTCCACGGAAGCTAAAATCCAAGTTGAGTGGTCCATTTGAAATAGTTGGTGTGACACTTTTTGGTGCATTAGACATGAAGAAAAAAAATAGTGAGGTATTCCGAGTCAATGGTCATCGGGCGAAGCACTACTTGGGCAAAGGTGGAGAGAGCCACGTGGTGGTAGTCATTTACTTCACTTGGGGGTATTTTGCATCATTCCGCGATGTTAAATCAGGCGCTTCTTGGTAGCCAACCGATGTTCTTTTCCTTTTTCTTTTGTAGTTAGGTGTTATTTGTGTTCTAACTTGATTTGAAGTGTGCTACAGGGTTGATTGTGACTTGAAATAAGGGTGAACTAAAAAATGGAAGTGTTTAAAGATATGCATACCACACTTTATTTGTGTGAACATTCGCGGCCGCACATTTCTCATGCAGACTACAAAACTGGAATCTTGCAAAAGTGTAAAAATGTTAACTCTCTAACATTTTGAACATGTTAGTGCGAAGGCTAATCTGCGACCGCAAGTGAAATTTGCGGCCGCACCCAAAAAACTAGGAGTTTTGGGCGACCTAGTGAAGCAAGTGCATCTGCAGTCGCACTTTAATAGTGTGGACTGCAGAAACCTCAAGGATGCCGCAATTGAAATTGTGCGGACCACGGATTTATTCTACGGCCGAAAAGAAGCCTCTGCGCTATCTTCAGAGAGGGGATTCTAAACCTCTGATGTTTTTTTATAGAAGTACGGCGCACTTATAATTGTGCGGTCCGCACTTCCACTCTGCGGCCGCACATCCAAAATCTACAGACCGCACATCCCAGTTTCAGCAGCCAATGGTTTTTGTCCTATTCCCATTCTGTCCACAATGTTCTCCCCTTGCCTACATAAGTCTTGAATGTGTTGAATGATGACTTGCAACTAACAATCTTCTTTGCCTTGATACAAAAAATGGTTCTATCATGCGGCTGCGACGAAATAACAAAGGGAATAGGTGAATCTTCTAGGGGTCCAGGAAGAGTAACCTTGCCCCTTGGCCAACCCAAAACTATCCAGAAAAAAGTCCACAACTGAAAGAGGGAGAGGTGCAGACCTCTTTGAGTCTAGTTCTTATGTACCGTCTAGGGAAGCTTCCGAGGTCAACTCAGCCTCTATTCAAGAGGAGCAGGAAGCCATGCAGTCTAGGCCACATGGGTGATTTCAGCTCAAAGATGAGGCCTATTCTTCTCACAACACTTCCGAGGGGTCGAAAAGTGCCAGCCAGAGCTCTGAGCCAGCAGCTGCCCTAGACACAGAGGCACAGAGTAGAAAAGATATCACCGATGATGGTAAAGGGGGAGATGCTACATCCACAAGTGTTGAGAGATCGAAGAAAGGGATATATGAGAGGATAGGTTCGTCAGCTTGGCTGCCTTCATTGATTTCTATATGTTGTGGCTAGTAAGATCCTTGAGACTTGAGCGGTAGTTTCTATTGGAGGATTTGGATAAATACAACCCGGCAGTGTTGAGGCAGTTCAAAGAAAGAAAGGGTTGGATGTGGTTTACTGAGAGAGTTAAGGATGCGAGGGAGTACCTCGTCTGAGAGTTATAAGCAAATGTTTCTCACATTAATAAGGGGACGAAGGTGACTAAAGTACGCAACCTCAAGGTGAGGTTTGATCAGCACACACTAAACGCGTACTTAGGGTTTGAGGACTTGGAGCCGAAGGAGTATCTGAAGAAATTTTCAATGAAAGAAAAAGTCTGAGCTTGGCTAGCAGAGATCTTAGCACCACCCGGTCCACCACCACCATGGATTACTGTTGTAGTTCCCATCCACCGGAGTATATTGAAATTCGAGGCAAAGGGATGGCAGACTTTTGTATGGAGCAGACTTCACCCGTGCCAGAACAAGACTCGTTTTCCTCTTCCAAGGCTATTCTTATGGTTTCTATCATGGCCGGGTACCCACTTAATGGGGGTGTCGTGATGTGGCCCAACATTTCATTGGTAGCACAGTAGACTAGCTCGACCTATCCTTATCCCAACACCATTACAGAGTACCTTACTGACGTAAAGGTAGAGACGAGAACATATGACACAAAAAGTGAAGCCAAAGAAGCCGTTTGACTGGTACTCTTGATGGATACGACCAATCCAAAGAAGAGAGTTCAGCCTTCTACTACCACAAGCCAGTCTGATGAGTCGGCAGTGGTAGTCACTGAGACAGCTGGCATTCCATCTAACTCTGTTGAGCCTTCTTCTAGTGCTGCTGATATGCCTCCTCCACCACCGTTAGATCCTACCACAACCCCCAGGGCAGCCCCTGCTCCAGCTCTAAGGCTAGGGCCCTTGCATACAGCTCCATTATTTGCTATGCAAGTCTCCCAAAAATTGGCGAGTCTCAACAACTGGATGCAGACAGCTACTTCAAAGTTGTCTGACATATCTAGTATTGTTGCAGCGCGTAGTCATCTACACGGTATCACAGGTCTCCTCTGATCTTGATGAGAAGTTGAAGAAGATCTAGACAACCAGAAGATGATAATGGACACTCCGGTACAGCACAGGTCGGTTATTGAGGAGTTGGCCAAAGAAGTGTAGAATATGAGCAAGTCTAACGCAAGCAAGAAGTCGGTTGACAAGATCAGGAAGGAGGTGACCAGACTTGCAATGGCTGGGGATCTACCTTTTGATATGTCACTTGACCCGCACCAGTCTGTCCCGGATCCATTGGCACCATCTACACCAGCTGACCAGTCTGAGGAGTCAGACCTTGCTGTCAACAATGCTGAGGCAGTGTGTGCGATGTTTACCACTCCTGCCACGCCCGGATACGATGATGATGAGATACAATTGGATGACCCAACGGGAGATGATGTTGTTGGGGACACTTACATGTCCAAGGATCCTTAGAGAGTTTTCTGCACCCTCTCTCCTTTCACTCTTATTTTGTTAAGCATTGGGGAAAATGCTTACTTTTATTCGGGGGGGGGGGGGGTAAGGAGTTTATTTGATGTGACATTAACACATTTTGGATATATTTGGGAATGTAATAATTGGATGATTTTGTTCCTTTTTTATTTGTAGTTTATTTATCTTTAGTAGTTATTGTTCATTAGCTTGTTTATTTTCCAATTTAGTTCTCGTTTTGTTTGTAGCTTCTTTTTATGTTTTCGTAAATAATAAGCCTTTTGTTTTCTTAATGCCACAGTTTATTCCAAAGGTAGTTTTGTGTGAACTAGTAGACTCGTCCCAATGATGGATGGCATACAACCTTCTTAAGGGAATGAGTCTGTTTTTGTGATTAGGTAATAATAATAGTAGTAGTAATGAATAAAAGGCCTAATAAAGTAATTCTCGAAAAAGAGTTACTCATGCTTCATTTTATGTACTTATGGTTTGAAACAAGGTTTTTGAAAGAAAATAGCCCTAGTTAGCGACTTTGAGACTCTTGAGTTGACTTTGGTCGAAGGGTTGATGGATTCAAAAAGAGGTAATGATCCCTCACATGAGCATCAAAGGAGAAAAATAATGAAATGAACAAGGAAGAGTGATTCCAAGTCTCTCTAGCCCCCAATAAAAAGAGAATGCCTCTAAGAGTTGGTAACTGTGAGCCAAGAAATAAAAATGTGGAGTGCTTAAGGAAAGATGTAACCACTTACTCAGATGGTATCCTACCCTAATCCAAAAGCCTTCATTACAACCCAAAAGAAGTCCGGCTTGATTTCGAACCGAGTGAGCTTACATTAGTGGTGATATACATGAGGGGCAAGCCTATGGTACTTGAAGTCGTACTTGTGACATTCTCTTGTGAGAGAAGAGTGAACCTTTCATGAATCTTAAGATTAAGTGCTGACTTTTGAAGTGCGCTTGGCAAATGGAAGGTAGAGGAGGAAGAGTTTGGGGTCCACCATGACCTACATGATAGAACAAGAGTCCTTGATGAGAAAAGTCAATTTTGGAAGGTCAGATGTCACACTAGAACTATATGTTCATGATACTCGACTTGTCACCTTGTTGATAATGCATGAGTAGTGTGGGTAATTGTTGGTCCCAATTGAGTATGGATGACTTACCATTGACTCGCTGAAATGACCTTTCACTTTGAGGAGGTGGCAACTAATTTATTTGATTGAGGACAAGCAAAGACTTAAGTTTGGGGGAGTTGATAAGTGTGGATTTGGACCACTTATTAGTACCTTTTCACTTTTGTTTTAGTCTGAAAGTGTTGATTTATGCTCCCAAAACTAATGAAAGTGTGAAAATTGCAGGAATGTTGGAGATTTGGGCTCTCATGAAGAAATCCAACTCAAAAAGGAGTGTTCCGACTCACAAGGCAAGAAAGGGAGCAGCAGACTAGAAGTGTGGTCCGCAAAAGTATTTCTGCGGCCATAGAAGCAAGTGCGGAATGCAGAATTCTCTCCACGATCATAGATCTGATGTTGAAGCCCAGAAGTAATTGAAGAAGAAGTGCGGACGGCACGCAATATGTGCGGCCGCAGAACATGGTCGTAATGACAAGAATTAAAAAAGTTCAAAGAGTGTGCAAAATGACCAAGACTGAAGCCTTGCCTGAAGTGTGGATCGCACATGAATTGTGCGGCCACAGAAGTTTAATTGCAGCCGCTGATAAAATTGTGCGGCTGTATAATCTATCCACTTGGGGACTCAAGCAATGTACGGACCGCACATGGAATTGTGCGGCGGCAGAACCTCCCGATGAGCATTTTTCTTAGCGAATTTTGAGCCACTATAAATAGACGGGAATCACAATTTTAGGTTAATTTTTGAAATTTTCTTAGTTGTAGCCATTGTAGTTTACTATCTTGGGTAATTTGTGATCATTTTGGGACAAAAATATCATAGTTTATCATTTTAATTTTATATTATGGGTTTAATTAGTATTCCTTCTTTCTTTTCTTATTTTTCTACTATGAGTAGTTAAACATTTACTAGGGTTATGACCCAACCCTAGTGTGTAAACTGTATGTGTATTTCATTTAATGCTTGTTTATGATTGGGTGATTGTTATTTAGCCTTGTTCATGCTTTAATTTTAAAATTAATGGTTGCAAACATTGATTCATGCCTTTCTGACTTGGTCTATACTTTAGAAAGAGGGACCTAGTCTAGGAAAACTTGGCTAACAAGAAATTGTCCTAGTTAAGGATTTGACTAGCCTAATTAATGGGTCTGAACTAGAGATAGAGAAAACCCGACTTGAGCTCATATCAACTATTTAGCTTGATACCCATTTGGGCTTGAGAAAGCAAAAAAAGGGCAAAACCACTCTATGACTAAGAGGTATTGAGTGGGTAACTTAGTGTTGAGAGCTATATCATACCCTAATCAATAAAACAAGTGTTAGCGTAATTAAAGCATTAGGCAAACACCTAGGTGAAGGATACATCCCTAGGCTTTTTACCTATTTGAAAACTTTCACGACCCAAACCGATGGGCCGCGACGGGCACCCGGTACCTTACTCAATCGAGTACCAACATAACATATCTTTTCATGTCATACTATTATAGATAACTAAGCCAAAAGGCTGCCGTGAGATAAGTAGTATACAACATGTGATACCAACTTATACATGAGACATACGGGCCTATAAGGCCAAAATAGCCACTCGTACAGTTAACCTAGGACGACAAGGCCATACAATCTTTTACGTACATGACATCTGTCTACAAGCCTCTAAGAAAACATAATTTTATAAAGGTCGGGACAGAGTCCCGCCATACCAAAAAATACACATCTAAATCATACTAACCAAACAAGCAACTTCGAAGCAAATGGAGCGCACCAACATCTTCCGCTGAGCTGATAGCCTACTTGGAGGGCTCTCGACCTGTCTATCGGGACCTACGGGCATGAAACGCAGCGTCCCCAAGCAAAAGGGACGTCAGTACAAATAATGTACCGAGTATATAAGGAATGAAAATCAGTAAATAATAGACATGAGAGAAACATGGAGTAAAAGACTCGACATATACGTTTGCATAGCTCTGTGAATCATTTCATTTTTATAATGTCATGCATATGTGTATAAATATCATACCATGCATGGGTATATGTGTTCATAACATCATCAAGCCTCTGAGGGCATCCCATCATATCATCTCGGCCACTGCGGGCAAATCATCAACGTATACCAGCTGATCAGGTGGTGGTGCATATACAACGTCGTAATCCTTTCCCTTATCCCATATACATTATACATACATATATACACATATATAACGTTGTCTTGTCATGGGTCAATGTACATGTATAAATAAATGCAATGCATGAGAAGTACGTCAATAAAATATCTCGGAACGTCACAAGACCATTATACCTCTAATTAATATCATGAAATAAACCTTTTCAACTTACGTATTTTCTGAGACCCATGAACAGACGATAAAATAATAAGACATATGGGGAATCAAGAACATAGGAACCTCTAGTATTTCTATGAACATAGTCATTTATGGAAGTTGTGCATTTGCTCGTTTCGTTTGTATCTTATGGATCATGCCAAAAGAAAGAAGGGATAGCCTTAACATATCTGGAGGAGGGAAAAAACTGTATGATGTTCTTGGAAAAGGTTGCATCGTACTCCTTTAGAACCGCAATATCTTATGTTGCTAACGTGTAAATAATTCTCGTTGGAATTGTTGAAACTTGTAGGAATTCTAGCGTTTTGTTATAGTATTCCTTTGTAGGAATTTGTAAAGCTTCATGTCACTATTGTGCAAAGCTTACATCTGATCTTTGTATTGAAAATGCTATAAAGGAAATGTCTTGTAGGAATTGCTTGAAAATCACGTTGCTGTTGTGTTTTAGAAATGATTGTAGAGTTTTGGTAAAAGGAATTTTGCATGAATTTTATGTAATTTTTGTGTTCAAGATATTAGAAAGGAAGTGCTATGTGATTAACACATCAGTTTGCCACCTAACCAAAATGACCAAGAGTCAATTGTCCAAAAAGCGGCATACTGCCACGTGGGGGTGGGGTGGCAAATTTTAGTCTTTATCCACTTATTAGGTAATGTCTCGTTACCCAGTAATTAACCAATTACCAGCTAAATTAAGAATTATCTCAATTTACTTAAAATACTACTCACTTTTAATATACTTTATACACCTTACTCTTATGGCCATGTGGTACCTTGTATGGTACTAGTCTATAAATATTGGGTATTATAGCTCGGACCATATTTTATCCCAAAGTGCCAAACTTGGACGAAAATTCATTTTCTTTGACTTACTTCCCCTCTCACCTTCACGAATTTACTCATCACTTGTAAAATAGCTTAATCCTTATAATCTCCAAATAATCTTTTCCTTGGACTGGTATCAATTACCTTACAACAAATTCAACGTACAATACTACAGGGTGCAACATCGTAGTAATTTAACACTGCGAAGCATAGCATCATCGTAATGTAATACTGCAAGGCGTAACATCGTCGTAATATAATACTGCGGGACAAAATATCGACGTAATATTGAGAGGCGTAACAATATTCTGTTGTACTTCCAAAGTAGGGAAGATCATGAGCAGCACCTGAGGACAGTGCTTCTGACCTGGAGAGAAATGAAACTATATGCGAAGTTCTCAAAATGTGAGTTCTGGTTGGATTCCGTTGCATTCTTGGGTCACGTGGTATCAAGTGAAGGGATCAAGGTGGATCCGAAGAAAGTGTAAGCAGTGCAGAGTTGGCCCTGACCATCCTCAGCTATAGAGATCCGTAGTTTCCTTGGTTTGGCGGGTTATTATCGTCGATTTATTGAGGGATTCTCATCTATTGCAGCACCTTTGACCAGGCTGACCCTAAAGGGTGCTCCGTTCAGGTGGACGGAAGAGTGTGAGGAGAGCTTTTAGAAGCCTAAGACAGCTTTGACTACAGCCCTAGTATTGATATTACCTATAGGCTCGGGGTCTTATACTGTCTATTGTGATGCCTCGAGGATTGGCCTTGGAGTGGTATTGATGCGGGACAGTAGGATGATTGCCTACGCGTCCAGACAGCTATAGGTGCATGAGAAGAATTATTCTGTCCATGATCTTGAGTTAGCTGCTATTGTTCACGCCTTGAAGATCTGGCGTCATTATTTATACGGTGTTCCTTGTAAGATCTATACTGATCACCGGAGTTTGCGACATCTGTTCAAGCAGAAGGACCTTAATTTGCATCAGGGGAGGTGGTTAGAGTTGCTTAATGATTATGATATCACTATTTTGTACCACCTGAGGAAGGCCAATAAGGTGGTCGACGCTTTGAGTCGCCGGGCGGAGAGTTTAGGGAGTTTGGCTTATCTACCAGCAGTAGAGAGGCCCATGGCGATGGATATCCAGGCATTAGCCAGCCAGTTTGTGAGATTGGATATTTTGGAGCCCAGTCGAGTCCTAGCTTGTGTGGTTTCTCGATCTTCCTTGTTCGATCGTATCAGAGAGTGTCAATATGATGACCCCCATTTGCTTGTCCTCAAGGGCAAGGTTCTGTATGATGATGCTAGAGATGTGACCATTGGTGATGACGGGGTATTGAAGATGTAGGGTCAGATCTGTGTGCGCAATGTTAATGGGCTTCGGGAGTTGATTCTGGAGGAGGCCCACAATTCGAGGTATTCCATCCATCCGGGTGCTGCAAAAAAGTATTAGGATTTGAGACAACACTATTGGTGGAGGAGGATAAAGAAGGATATAGTTGGGTTTGTAGCTCGATGCCTCAATTGTCAGCAAGTGAAATATGAACATCAGAGGCCGGGTGGCTTGCTTCAGCAGATAGAGATTCCGGAGTGGAAGTGGGAGCGGATCACCATGTACTTCTTAGTTGGACTCCCACGGACTTTGAGGAAGTTCTATGCCATTTGGGTGATTGTGGATCGGATGACCAAGTCCAACGCACTTCATTCCGGTGTGCACTACTTATTCTTCAGAGCGGTTGGCTGAGATTTATATCCGGGAGACTGTTCGTCTACATGGTATTCCAGTTTCCATCATTTTAGATAGAGGTACTCAGTTCACATTATGGTTCTGGAGAGCTGTACAACATGAGTTGGGTACTCGGGTGGAGTTGAGCACAGCATTTCACCCCCAGACGGACGGACAGTCCGAGCACACTATTCAGATTCCTGAGGATATGCTCCGTGTTGTGTGATAGAGTTTGGAGGTTCTTGGGATCAGTTCTTGCCACTCCCGGAGTTTGCCTGCAACAACAGTTATCAGTCCGACATTCAGATGTAACTGTATGAGGCTCTGTATGGTAGGCGGTGTAGATCCCCGATGGGTTGGTTTGAGTCGGGCGAGGCTATATTATTGGGCACAGACTTGGTTCAGGACGCTTTGGAGAAGGTTAAGATGAATCAGGATAGACTCCGCACAGCCCAGTCCAGGCAGAAGAGTTATGCAGACCGAAAGGTTCGCGATGTTTCATTTATGGTTGGAGAGCGGGTCTTGCTTCGAGTTTCACCTATGAAGGGCGTTATGAGATTTGGAAAGAAGGGCAAGTTGAGCCCAAGGTTTATTGGTCCCTTTGAGGTGTTGCGACGTGTTGGGGAGGTTGCTTATGAGCTTGCCTTACCTCCCAGCTTGGCAGGAGTTCATTTGGTATTTCATGTTTCGATGCTCCGGAGATATCACGATGATCCATCGCACGTGTTGGATTTTAGTTCAGTCCAGTTGGACAATGATATATCTTATGTTGAGGAGCCAATGGCTATATTGGACAGGCAGGTTCGAAAGCTGAAGTCAAAGAGCATTGCATCAGTAATGGTTCAGTGGCGGGGTCAGCCGGTCGAGGAGGCAACTTGGGAGACCGAGCAGGATATGTGCAGTCGTTACCCTCATCTTTTCACCACTTCAGGTATGTCCCTATGCTCATTCAAGGACGAAGAAATTTTTTAAGGGGGAGGATGTAATGACCCGGCCGGTCATTTTGAGAATTAACGCCCTGATCCCCTATTAACTGCTTTCCACGTGTCTATTTCTGTTATTTTGATTTGCCTGGATGGTTCATCTTGAGTTTCGGAGTGTTTTGGAACACTCAGTCCCTAAGTGAGAGCTTAAGTCTTGTAATTTGTACCATAGTCGGAGCAGTGAGAAGACGGCTCCGGAATGGAATTTCGGAGATTTCGTTAGCTCCGTTGGGTGATTTCGGGCTTAGGGGCGTGTCTGGATTGTGTTTTGGAAGTCCGTAGCTTATTTAGGCTTGAAATGGCAAAAGTCAAATTTTTAGAGTTTCGAGCCGATAGTGAAATTTTGATACCGGGGTCGGAATCTAATTCCGGAAGTTGGAATAGGTCTGTAGTGGTGAATGTGACTTGTGTGCAAAATTTGGGATCAATCGGACATGGTTTGCTTTGTTTCGACACCGGTTGTAGAATTTTGGAAATTCAAGTTCATTAGGTTTGGATTGGAGGGTGATTCGTGGTTTTAGCATTGTTTGATATTATTTGAGGGCTCGGCTAAGTTTGTATGATGTTTTAGGATTGGTTGGTATGTTTGGTTGAGGCCCCGGGTGCCTCGCGTGAGTTTCGGATGTTTAACGGACTTGATTTGGACTTAGGAAAATTTTGAAGTTGGCTGCTTCTGGTATTTTTGCACCTGCAGTTGGGAGCCCGCAAGTGCGGCCCCGCAGAAGCGAGGAAGGAGGTCATGGGTGCGGTCTGAGGCAAGAGAACCAGTGGTCGGAAATGCGACTCAAGAACCGCAGAAACACTGTATCTGCGAAAGAATTGAGCGCATGAGCGGCGCTTGGGGAATTAATGAAATTCCGCAGATGCGGAGCCCTAGCCGCAGAAGAGGGACCGCAAGTGCGGTCCTGGAAGCGTAGATGCGGACATCGCTGGGCAGAAAAAGGAAATTTTGAGGGTTTAGAAGTTCATAACACCAGATTCGATTTTTAGCTCGAGAGAAGGCGATTCTATGAGGATTTTGTAGAGGAAATCAGTGGGTAACGATTCCTAACCCTATTTCATTTATATTTCATCAATCTATAGAACTCCCTCCATTTCATATTAGATGAGATAGTTTGACTCGACACGGAGTTTAAGAAAAAAGAAGAAGACTTTTGAAATTTGTGGTCTTAAAAGCTTAAGGGGTAAAACATTTGTGGGCCATGACATTTGTATAGCTATAAAAGCTTCTCATTAAGGGTAAATGGGTAAAATGAAAGAGTTTAAAGTTGAATTATTTCCAAATTTAGAAATGTGTCATTTGTTGTGGAACAGACTAAAAAGGAAAGTACCTCATCTAATATGAAACGGAGGGAGTAATTTTCTCAATCTAATCAAGGAATTTGAGTGGAAAAATGGTAATTTGGAGAAAAAGTTCCCCATTCGAGTTTTTGGGTTTTGATCGGGTTTTAGGTGTCGGAATTGAATAATTTTTGGACGAGTGATCTCGTGAGTAAATGGGTGTTCTAAATTTATACCTTTTATCGGATTCCGAGACGTGGGCCCGGGGAGGATTTTTGGGTATTTTTCTATTTTCTCGCCTTAGCTTTAAATTCATTAGCTAAATTAGTTGCTTGTAGCTATATTTATGTTATGTAATTGATTTGATTAGATTTGGGCAACTCAAAGTTGGATACTCGTGGCAAGAGCATGATATCGGATTGATTTTGAGCTGGTTCGAGGTAAGTGGCTTGCCTAACCTTGTGTGGGGGAAACTCCCCTTAGGATTTTGGTACTGTTGTCATATGAATGCCGTGTACGTGAGGTGACGAGTGCGTACATGTGCTAATTATTGAAAACCCCCGTTTTCATTAAGTAAATATCTATGTTTTCCTTTAAATTGAGCAATACTGGTATATGTAGCCTCCTGTTTAGCGTAAGAAAAGCATGCTAACGTGCCTTAACTACCTTATCTGCTTTAACTGCCTACCTAGACTCTGTGTAGCATATTAGGGTAGGAATTACTTGTCTCTTTGATACAAACTTGAATAGAACTGTATAATTCTTGCTTAGACTGGTTTGCGTATTGATTGGGTTGTGTATTTACTTTGGGACTACGGAGCGGTATTCCGGGAGATCTCCCCCCCCCCCCTGCATGTTTACTTTGGGACTACGGAATGGTATTCCGTGAGATCCCCTTGAATTGGATATTTACTTTGGGACTACGGAATGGTATTCCGGGAGATCCCCCTACATATTTACGATTTTGTCTACAGGACGGTATCCTGGGAGATCCCGTGTTGCTATTTCTGTGTTCTGAGTTATTTCTTCCTGTTATTTAATTTCTTAATAAACATTAGCATCTTTAACTCTACTGCGATATTTCATGCTGTTTTAACTTATTATATGTATAAACCAGTAGGGCCCTGACCTGACCTCGTCACTACTCGACCGAGGTTAGGCTTGGCACTTATTGGGTATCGATGTGGTGTACTCATGCCCTTTCTTGCACATATTTTTCGTGTGCAGATCCAGGTTCTTCTTCTCAGCCATATTTCCAGTGAGGCGAGGCGATCCAGAGACTTCGAGGTATATCTGTCGTGTCCGCATACCTAGAAGTCCCTCTATATTCTCCCTTCAGTTATAGACTTTTCCTGTATTTTCTTCGTTATTAGACTTCTGAAGTTAGAAACACTATGTACTTCTTTAGCTTGTGATTCATGAGATTCCGGGTTTTGGGAGTGCTATGTTTAGTTCGAGAGTGTTATTATTGTACATGCCGAGACACGTTTTAAACTCCTTTATTATATTTACCTGTTAATTGTTAGTTTCGTGTCTTTATTTCATTTCCGCAAATTTGTTAGGCTTACCTAGTCGTAGAGACTAGGTGCCGTCACGACAGTTCATGGAGGAAGAACTCGGGTCGTGACGTCATGATTCAATTGGAATTGAATTTTCTATTATAATAATATTGTCTCTAACTTGGTTTTGAATTATTATGGCAAATCTTTATTATGACGTCTTTTCTAGTTGATAACGGTTTAGATATATCCAGAATATTAAATTAAATTGAATTAAATTAGAAAGAGTACATTGAATAATTGATAGTTCTTGGAGAACTTTTCTACAGTATGTATGTGAATATTTTTTATGTGAATGTTTAGCAGGAATTAAAAGAAAGAGATGAATTTTATCATGGAAAAGCTCTTAATGTTTCACTGTTATGCAAAAATCCTTTGAATTCATCAAAATTAATGTTGTAAAATTAGATGAATCTATTTGGAATTATATATGTGAAATTCGTTAATCAGAGTTACTTGGTGAAAGAAGATTTGGAATATTTTCGGGAAGTTTGACCGATGTAGATTTGGAGGTCCGTAGGTCATTTCAGAGTTATTAGGCGAAAGTTGAAATTTGGAAGATTTTTGGGAAGTTTGACCGGGAGTGGACTTTTTGATATCAGGGGTCAGATTCCAATTCTGGAAGTTGGAATAGGTCCATAATGTCAAATATGACTTATGTGCAAAATTTGAGGTCAATCAGACGTGATTTGATAGTGATTACCATGTTCATTAGCTACTGATTTTGTGTTTGCTATTGCATGATGTAGTTCAGCCTCATATGCCTAATGTTTATGCACTCTTTATATGCTGAATTTCCCTCTAAAATGACCTTCAATTTTGGGATTGATTTCAAACCTCCTTGTGTAATTCTGATTGCACTCGTGTAATGATTCTTTCCTTCTTTTATTGATTCCCTGTTTCTTGGATTGATTTGAAAAACTTTCCTTTAGACTTCCGAGTCTCTTGTCTTTAACTTGGTTTATTCATGGGATCCCATGTTATTCTCCTTAAGTCAGTGATTCTGAAATCCTTGACTTTTTGATTTGCTATGTACTGATTTTCGATTTTGCAACTTTACTTTGTTTTCTTACCTTATTTAGTTAGCCAAGTATTTTTACTGATTCTATAATAGTTGTTCCCTTAATTAAACCCCTATGTACTTACCCCTAATGGTCTATTCTATACTTGATTTCCTTTCCTTAAATGTCTTTTGCCCTTTACCGTTTGATTTTTAATCCCTTAATTAAAGGAAGTCCTATACTGATTAGATTTTAGTAGTTCTATAATTACTGCTGGACTATGATTCTTGCCTTATTTTCCACCTGTTTTCAAACTATAAATACCATGATCTTTCATTAACACAAACACATACGAACACTCTGAGTTCTAAAATCACTTATACTCAAAACATTATCTCCTGCTTTATTACTTTTGCTGTGGCCTGCCTTCAGAGTCCTGTTACCTGCTTTTACTGTATTTCTGCTCCTTTGAACTGGTATGTTCTAACTAAGATTCCGGAATCACAACAATGTGTTTACTTAATGTTTTTACCTTCTTGCCTGCCTACCGCTTGTGTTTAGTTCAGTATTTATTCTAGCATGCTATAATTTCCTTATGCATGTTATGCATCCTAAACCCCCACCCCAATGTGTTCAATGCTTATGGTTTGCTTGAGGCATGACAGTATTGCATATTGCTGCCCATGACTCAAGCTTGATCCCTGGGATCCTAACCTCTATGTTTCTCTGCTATTGTGTGTTTTGGTGGGCTTATAGGCATGCCAGCATCTTCTATTGCAGTGCATGCCCAAAGCTTACCCTTGCCTAAGCATAGGCTCTTTGTAATTTCCCAACCCTCCTGAATCCCTTTGTATGAATTATCAACTTGTTTGTGGTTGTTTCCCTCTCCTTTATTCCCTCAGAACTCTGTTTCTTCACTTGCACTCTCTCTTAGACTTAAGTTCTGCCCCCCTCTTGTGAGCCTTGCCTTGGGACCCTTTGAGCTCCCTCTGAACTTGGACACTTGAGGGCTGGCACTTCCATACTGCACTTGTCCCTATTCTGGTAATACAATTTGGGTGTGAGCACTGCCCGGAGTCCCATTGAGGCTCTTAGGGAACTCTGACGCACTCAAATTGGAGAAAGACTTTGGATCGATGGTCTTTGAGTTGGTCTATCTCATAATTCAGACAGGAAGTTAAGAATCAGGCCTTTTAGGGTTGTAATTATTTTCTTTGTATTTTTGATGTATTTGTTACTCTGGTTTGTAATAATTTGTAAAGAATACTCGGGGTTGGCTAGTGAAACAGGGTTGGGGTAACTATGCATGCAAAGGGTAGAAATCATGCCTATAGGACTGTTCTAATTTTGCATATTCAACTATATATAGAAATCATGCCTATAGGACTGTTCTAATTCTGCATATTTAACTATATATAGAAATCATGCCTATAGGACTGTTCTAATTCTGCATATTCAACTCCACCTAGAAATCATGCCTATAGGACTGTTACAATTCTGCATATTCAACTCCACCTAGAAATCATGCCTATAGGATTATTCCAACGTCATTCTGCATAATTCAAGCTGCATTTAGATACCATGTCTACAAGGTTCAATTTCTGCATTTAGATACCATGTTTATAAGTTTTCAAACAAGTTCTGCATCTAGAAACCATGTCTATAAGGTTCAATTTCTGCATTTAGATACCATGTTTATAAGTTTTAAAACAAGTTCTGCATCTAAAAACCACGTCTATAAGTGTCTAAAATCAGCAGCGTGTAGAAAACATGCCTATAGGAGTTTCTAAATGAATCTGATTCGCTTCACCCAATGCTAGACGTAAAATTAGTAATAATACATACCATCACCTACAGAGCCTGTAATCAATTTGTTAATTTTGCATCTCTTTTGGATAATCTAAGTCCCTCGCTTAACAATGTTAACAAGCATGCATTTTTTTATGATTTCAAACAATTCATTTTTAAGCTTTATTGTCTTACCACCTTCTGAGTTCAATGGATACCATGCCTATAGGATCCCGTCTGAGCACTTAGGCAAGCCTTAGAGCAATAATTGAAAACTGAATCCGCTTCTGTTAATTATTACAACCAGCAGGCAGTCCTGATTTGGGCTTCTTATCTGAATTATGTAATAACCCAATCTGCCCCAATCTTTTAGACTCCTTCATATTTAATTCTAACTATACCTAAGCAGTACGTGCAAGACATGCTATTATGTGCTTTTTCTGCACAAGGAGGTATAACTGAGCCTTATATGTTTATATGTCTCCCCAAATATGCAGTATGTGTTTTGTATGTCGCTTTAGAGTTTTACCTTTGAAACTCCAAATAAGCCTAATATCCTTCCCTTTTTAGGATTAGTAGTCCTAAGTGCCTCCGGGACTGATAGGATTGGGACGGGTAATAGCATACATTAAGTAATCTATACCAATCCGCACTTTAAATACCTTAACGGGGTGGGATAGGTATATATGGATATGATGACCACGCGATAATGTCACATGTAGCCCCTTATTGGGGAGTGATTATCGGACATTGTGTGGGGTGATCCATATTATTAATAAACCTAGGACCCCTCTCCCTTCATTCTTTATTTCTTTTCCGTAGCATTTTAACTCTTAAATCAGCTTTTCTAATTGCTCTTGCAAACCTTGTTTACTTTCAAACCATTATGTACTGAAATTCCCTCTTATTTGAGCCTTATTTGTTTATATGTTAATTGTACCCAAATTCACAATAATTGTCTGGCCGGGAACCACACTAGTGGATTCTGAGGGGTGCCTAACACCTTCCCCTTAGAATAATTTCAAGCCCTTACCCTATCTCTGGTTATTCAACTCAAAATTCTTTTGGTGTCCTAATGCACCCTAATCATTAGGTGGCGACTTTTCAATTGCAAACCCAGTTCCCAAAAGGAACTAGTTGTCCCTCCAAATGTCATAAACCCGATTTCGCGAGAAAAAAGTGGTACGACAGCATGGCGACTCTGCTGGGGATTTTAGGCTTTTACCATTTCAGACTATTATTGTGAATTATGCTTCTTTACGCGCAATTATTTGTTTATTTCTTTTAAGCATTCAATTTCCTTTTCGATTGAAAAACTGACTTGTCTTTTTGTTTCTTTCCTTTACTGCTTTCCTTCATTGCCGCTTTAAATTATGAAATTGTTGTATTTACTGCTTTCTCAAACGTGCAAATACATGACAACATGCCTTTAATTGTTGCATAATCATGTTCAACATCATATTCCACTCGTGCCAAACAAATCCTATAGCAACACTTATAATGAGTGGTTGCGCTCTTCCGATATTATCACCCCCTAAATTCGGAAAAGGCATATTTGCTGTAAAACCAGTCGATCAACGGTGTAGTCGACGATTCCGTGCCTTTCCCCCATGAGTTGTCCGCTCAAGGGTACCAGTCTAAAACCCCATAGAAACCTTACTCTGTTTAACTGTGCATGCATCATGGTCAAACCTAGCCGAGTCAGTTATGTCGTCCGCGTAATGACTCTTTAAGATAGCCTTGTCCAAAGTCCACTGGGTTTCCCTAATACCCAAACGGACATCATCACGATCTGTGCTCTTATTTGGAGAACTAAATGCTTTTATGCCAATTATTGATGTTAAATAGTCGAGTCTGGTGGGGGTAGGGTCTAACCCTTCTGTCTTGCAGACGATGAGGCATGAAATCCCCAGATTCGGCATGGTTACCAACATCCACCCAAAGCTGCTAAACTGGTGGAAAGATCTTCATTCCAGTGACCAGATCATAGAAGTTGCTAAACTAGTGGAAAGATCTAGGGAATCTACCCTCCCTCCTAGAAATCCAACCCAACAATAAGATCATAGAAGTTGCTACTCTATTTTGGGATTGTGAGAGATCCGTGTTCCGCTTCGGGGAAATTGAGATGACACCTTTGCTAGAAGAGATAGGAGGATTAGCCAGTTTGGTATGGGAGACTCCGGGTTTATTGATGCCTGAGAACCGCAAGGGCAGGGGTTTCCTCAAAATGATGGGTCTGAAGAAGAATCTAGAACTGACATGCCTCAAAGAATCCTATATCCCCTTTGATTATTTGTACGAGAGGTACGGTCACAGCAAATCCTACTGTACCTATCCTGATGAGTTTGCCATCACCTCATTGGGGCATATTCATCGAAGGGTCTTTGTATTCATGTTCTATTTTCTGGGGCTGATTGTATTCCCAATGAAGAAACCGAGAATCCACACCTGACTAGCCGTGGTCACTAAAACCTTAATGGAAGGAATTGGAGGGCAACCATTCATCATTGTGCCCATGATCATCACGGAAATATACCGAGCCCTAGAAAAGTGTCAACGGGGAGCTAGTCACTTCGAGGGTTGCAATTTGCTACTTCAACTGTGGCTCATGGAGCATCTACAAAAGGGTGAATACCGACAAGATATTCAACGAAGGGACTGGGATGATCATATCGCTTTCCATCATCCAAAGCAAATGAATTATATCCCTGATATGTTTGCTCAGCCAGAAGATGCCAAAGGATGGTTCGAGCTATTTGATAATTTGACCGAGGAGCAAGTACAATGGATGTTCGAATGGTTTCCGACCGAGGAGTTCATCGCCCGATCCAGAGATGCACCTTTCCTGATATTGATCAGTCTGAGAGGAACGTACCCTTACATCCCTCTCCGAGTTATGAGGCAAGCTGGTAGGAAGCAGGTTGTACCCAGGGTCGACAAGATGAGTCACTTCCGACTGACATCCAAGATGATGATAGCCCCTACAAGTGCCAAGCTCAGCATATGTGGCACTACAAGATTGTCATGGGGAAAGATACCATCGAACCAGATTGATACCATGCCGGTTGTACTCCCTACTATTCCTGCTGGTTGGAGGATAATCAAAATGGTCTGAGTCAACATGGGTTTGTTTGAGGTCACAGGATCATAGATGAAAAGGCCGAGGCACATGTCAAATACAATCAACTACGCAAGAGAATCTGGGAATGCGAGAACGAGCACCGTGAGATACAGGAAGCCAATCAAAAGTTAATTGAGGAATGGAAGGACACGGCCGTCAATGCCAACAAGCGACTAGGATACCTGGAGCGAGGCATAGTGGAGCTGCAAAGAAGGTTCCTCAAGAGGGTCGAAGACTGTTAGAATGCTGAGGGGAACGAAGGCGGACATCTAGCCAGAGCCTACCTGCTGCTAGGACTTCGCGAGTTGGGAAAGCTGTTCAATGGAGCCAGGGATGCCGAATCTGGGGAAGGTCCTTCTGGGACCAAATAGATAGGAGTTTTCTTCTTTTTATGAAATGTAATAAGGCCAATGGCCACTAGCGACTTTTATTTCCTGTTATTTAGTGTCGATATGGGATTCGTCTACTTGTTATCAATAAAATGAAGCATTTAGCATTCCAAGTTCTCCAAACCAACTAGTCGCTAGGCCTACCTCGGGCACAAAGAGGTCCCCCAAATTAGGACACGGTTTACATTCTGCACTATGTGTTTAAATATTTCAACATTTTTTTTTATGATCCTCACTAACTTGTTACCTTTTTGTTTTTACTTTTGTTTATTATTTCCCCTCCCCAAAGGTTAGTTCGTGAACTCTGGCAACATCATCCTATTTCACAAGATCCAGGGGCCCTCCACCCACTCCTCCTTTTAGTCCTGTCAAAAACAAGAACAAAGGGAAGATGGAAGATTTGAACAACGCCAGAAAGGAGAACTCAACTGAACGGGTAGAGGTCACTCACGGTCATGGTACTCTGGTTCCCAAGGAAAATGCCTCCCAACTGGAACAAAAGCTGCTGAAATTCCAAGAAGAACTTGATCAGGTTCGAAATCTGGCAAATCTGTCAATTTCCCAAATGCTCAGAACCCTACACCTCCACAGAACCCCGAAGCAACAGAACCATCCCGCTCCTCACCACCACTGCAACACCTGCCATACTTCCAACAATACCCCGCTGCTCATCCCAGAACCACAAAACTCCACAAATGACCACTGCCACACCCACCATAACACCCCCATCTACGTGGANAAACTTAAAAAATAGGCTAATATTAGCAATTATGCAATGCTATCCTTAAAAATACCAAATAAATTTATAAAAATGTGTAAAAAATATCTTAGCCATATTTTGGTACAAACATAAGAATCCAATAAATGAATCACCAAAAACGATAATTTTAGGGACCATCATTGGGTTTTTCTTGATAAAATAGGGCAGTAAATTGATTTAAAAAACTTTGAAAAATTAAGGAAAAATAATAGGACCTTGGGATGTACTTATACATGCCTATATAGGCTATTTTGAGGGTATTTTGCGTATTTAAAAATACAGGGAAAAATTGGGTGTCAACAGCCCGATGTCGAATTGCCCGAGTGGTACAAACATCCCAAGTTCGAGATGTTTGATGGTATAATGGATCCGAGGGTCCACATGAGAACACACTGTGACAAGCTGGTCGGAGTGGGAAAAGACGAGAAAATCCGCATGAAGCTTTTCATGAGGAGCCTGAAAGGAGATGCTTTATCTTGGTACATTAGCCAAGATCCAAAGAAGTGGCCAAACTGGGTAAGCATGGCGTCCGACTTTATGGACAGGTTCAGATTCAACACGGAGAATGCGCCGGATGTATTCTACATTCAAAATCTAAAGAAGAATCCCACAGAAACCTTCCGCGAGTATGCTACTCGTTGGATGTCCGAAGCAGCTAAGGTTAGACCTGCCTTAGAAGAAGAACAGATGAACAAATTCTTCGTTAGGGCCCAAGACCCACAATATTATGAGAGGCTGATGATGATCGAGGGCCACAAATTTTCTGACATTATCAAGCTAGGGGAAAGGATCGAAGAGGGCATCAAAAGCGGTATGGTTACTAATTTTGAAGCTTTACAAGCTACAAACAAGGCCTTACAGTCAGACGGTCTGTCCAAGAAAAAGGACGTAGAAACCGTAATGGTGGCACAGAGAACCAAATCTCCCGTCAAATACCAAACCTACTCAATGCCTCCACTCACATATCAGCCTACCCCAAACTACCAAGCACCCTCACCCTCTTACCAAGCTCCACCACTCACCTATCCATCACCTCCCACATATCAGCCCACTTCACCCAAATATTCCCAACCAGCACATGCTTACCAAGCCTACAACACTCAACCATCCCACTACCAATCCCCTCCTCCACGCCAAAACATCCCTAGATACCAACCAAACTTTGACCGGAGACCCCCAAAACAGTATACGGCTATTGCTAAACCTATCGACCAATTGTATGAAGGACTCAAAACTGCTGGTTACGTCACCCCTATCCCTGCTGCTCCTGAAAACCCTTCTCAATGGATTAATCCAAATAAATCATGTGCATACCATTCGGGCATGAAAGGACACACCATTGACGAATGCCGTTCTCTGAAGGATAAGATCCAGACTCTAATTGACAACAAGATTATTGTGGCAAAGGGACCTGCTCCAAATGTCCGCAATAACCCTCTGCCAGACCACAAGGGATGAGGCGTTCACATGATTGAAATAGAGGATGATTGGGACCCCAAGGGATCGATCGGTTTGATCACAGAAGGTGACGATCCAAAGAAGCCAATACTCACCCTTAATTCGATTGTAGTCCAAATTCAGCCCTCTGGGGACGCAGAGATAAATATGTCCATGCCACTTGAGTTTGATGCATCATCATCTGCAAAGACTCCAGCACCAATTGAGGTCGAATTCGTGTCTCCAGCAAAGGCACCTACACCATTCGAAGTTGCAGTTTTACCGCCCAAGGTACAGGCTCCGTTCGGGGTAAAGATAGCCACGCTAATTCCAGTGGCAATGTCAGCCATAACACCGTTCCATACAAAGGCTATACCATGGGACTACACAGCCAAGGCAAGAAGGAAAGACAAAGTTATGTTCGGGGAAGCTATTGCGGCACAGGGTATGATGAGAACCGGTAGGGTTTATACCCCGAAACATTTGGTTGAGTCAAGCAAGAAGGCCTCTAATCGTCCAACCATCACTGAGACCGGGCCCGACGATCTCTGGAGAAAGATACAGGCCAAGGAATACTCGGTCATTGATCAGCTGAATAAAACACCGGCGCAAATTTCCATCCTTGCTTTGCTACAGAACTCCGATGCACACAAAAATGCCTTGTTAAGGGTGCTGAGTGAAACATATGTGCCAAGCAACATCACCGGCGGAGAGATGGCTAACATGGTAGGCCAGGTATTAGAAAGTCACAAGATCACTTTCCATGAAGATGAGCTGCCCCCAGAAGGGTTGAGTCACAACAAGGCATTGCACATCACCGTGCAATGCGAAGATTATTTTGTCACTAGAGTCCTAATTGATGGGGGATCCAGCCTCAACATTTGTCTGTTGTAGCACTCAGGACGTTGGGTAAGGTACTGCACGAGATCTAGGACGGGGCCATCAACGTCAAAGCTTTCGACTTTTCCCAAAGGTCCACCATTGGGGAAATTAGCCTGTGTTTGCAAATGGGGCCTACTTGGTTTGATGTTTACTTTCAAGTTATAGACGTGCCGGCATCTTACAATCTGCTGTTGGGACGACCATGGATTCATACCGCTGGGGCTGTGGCATCAACGCTACATCAGGCAGTGAAGTTTGAATGGAATCACCAAGAGGTGATCATTCACGGCGACGACAGTAATCCTGTATACAGTCGCCAGACCATCCCGGCAATAGGAGACAGAAGAAAGATAGGTGGGGAGACTTATCACCACATCGAGCGGATCAACGCCGTGGATAAAGACAAATGTGGGACAACAAAATTGAAAGCATATTGAACTGGAGCGGATATGAACCTGGCAAGGGACTTGGCAAGAACCTCCAAGGAATCAGTAAGCCTATCAAACTCAAGAAACATGGCACCAACTTTGGTCTAGGATATGAGTAAACCTGGGAAGAATTCAACAACTGGTCACCACCAGACGCGGTCCTTACTATCCATTGGAACAGCCAATACCACGCTTGGAACAGACTTTCCAACCGGTCGAAGTTATCTATGGGTCGGAAGAAGAGGAAGCACTGGCAGCGATGAGGAATTTGTTCCTGGAAAACGATGATATGGATTGTTGTGTCATTCTCGAGGAGGAGGGTGAGGAAGGCCCTTCCATACAGGCTGTGAGCAGAGGAGCATGCCTCAAGAACTGGACCATCAGAACCACCAGAGCCCGGCGAGCCTCGGGGTAGCAAGGCTGAACAAGCATCATGCACTATCTTTTATTTTTACTAGTTGACTTTCCTTTCGCATTTTAAATTTCGCAATAAGATCTTTAATGTTCAAAACAGTTATGGAATTTATCAAAGCATTTCGATTTTTTTCTTATAAATCAATACTCTTATTATTTTCTCTCATTACTCTACTTATACAGCATTATTATTACTTATCTTGATGAACCGATGACTGTGACATGCAATGAGACAACGCAACAAACGATATAGATTCAGAGGAAGATGACATACCGGAGGAGATTGTTAAGGAAGTTGAAAATTTTGAAAACAGACCAAAGTCCAACCTGGATGAGACTGAAATTGTTAACCTGAGAGACGAAGAGAATGTCAAAGAAACATGAATCAGCGTTCTCTTATCACCGTCAGAAAAGGAAAAGTACACAGAATTTTTAAGAGAATATGAGGACATATTCGCCTGGTCGTATTATGATATGACTGGTCTGAGTACATCTATTGTGGCACTCAAACTGCCAACTGACCCAACGTGTCCACCGGTAAAGCAAAAGCTCAAAAAGCTCAAGCCCGATATGAGTCTGAAAATCAAGGAAGAAGTCACCAAGCAGATCAAAGCTAAGGTTCTCAAGGTGGTTGAGTACCCGACATGGTTAGACAATATCGTGCCAGTACCAAAGAAGGATGGGAAAGTCAGAGTTTGTGTCGACTATCGGAATCTCAACCGGGCCAGTTCGAAAGACGACTTCCCTTTGTCGAATATACACATCCTGATTGACAATTGCGCCAAGCATGAGCTGCAGTCATTTGTAGATTGTTTCGCTGGTTATCATCAGATCTGGATGGATGAAGAAGATGCTGAGAAAATGGCTTTCATTACGCTGGGGGGAATGTATTGTTACAAGATGATCTCATTCGGCCTGAAGAATGCAGGGGCCACCTACATGAGGGCCATGACTACCATTTTCCATGATATGATACACAAGGAGATAGAGGTATATGTGGATGATGTTATCATCAAATCCAAGAAGGCCACTGACCACATAGAAGATCTGAGGAAGTTTTTCAACAGATTACGAAGGAGGTATGGAAGATCTGAGGAAGTTTTTCAACAGATTACGAACTGGATCCATCAAAGGTCAAGGCCTTTCAGGAATTTCCACCACCAAAGAACAAAAAGGACGTGATGAGTTTTTTAGGAAGACTCAACTACATCAGCCGGTTCATAGCACAATCTACGGTCATCTGTGAGCCGACCTTCAAGATGCTAAAGAAGGATTCCTCTACCAAATGGACGGATGATTGCCAGAAAGCTTTCAACAGAATCAAGGAATACCTATCAACACCACCGATTTTAGTCCCGCCCAAGTCGGGTAGACCTCTACTACTCTACGTCGCAGTGCTACATGGTGCCTTTGGTTGCGTCCTGGGGCAGCATGATGAAACATGGAGGAAGGAATAGGCCATTTACTATCTCGGCAAGAAGTTCACTCCATATGAGGCCCGGTATTCTCTCTTGGAACGCACCTGCTATGCTCTGACTTGGGTGGCCCAGAAGTTGAGGCACTACTTCTGTGCCTACACTACATACCTCATATCAAGGATGGATCCTCTAAAGTACATCTTCTAGAAGCCCATGCCCACCGGCAAGCTAGCCAAGTGGCAAATCCTGTTGAGTGAATTTGACATTGTCCACGTAACTCAGAAAGCAATCAAGGGACAGGCACTAGCAGATCACCTTGCTGAAAACCCCGTGGATGGAGAATATGAACCCCTGAAAACGTATTTTCTTGACGAAGAAGTATCATTCATAGGAGAAGACATTGCAGAATCCTATGATGGCTGGAGAATGTTTTTCGACGGAGTAGCAAATTTCAAAGGAGTTGGCATAGGAGCGGTCCTGGTATAAGAAACTGGTCAGCATTATCCGGTGTCTACTAAGCTAAGGTTCCCCTGCACCAACAATATGGCCGAGTATGAAGCCTGCATCCTAGGGCTCAAGATGGCCATTGACATGAACGTTCAGGAGTTGCTAGTAATTGGAGATTTAGACTTACTTATACATCATGTCCGAGAAGAATGGGCAACCAAGAACTCTAAGATACTCCCGTATCTGCATCACGTACAAGAGTTGAGGAAAAGGTTCACAAAGACAGAATTCCGGCATGTTCCCAGAATTCAGAATGAGTTCGCCAATGCATTGGCTACCTTGTCATCCATGATACAGCATCCAGACAAGAACTTCATTGATCCCATTCCAGTGAAGATCCACGATCAGCCGGCTTACTGTGCCCATGTTGAGGAAGAAGCAGACGGAAAACCATGGTTTCAGGATATCAAGGAATATTTGACAAAAGGAGAATACCCAAAACTTGTGAATCCTACTCAGAAACGCACACTCCGGAGGCTGTCCAACAATTCCTTTCACAGTGGAGGAATCCTGTATAGGAGGACTCCTGATTTGGGACTACTCAGGTGTGTCGACGCAAAGGAAGCATCCAAGCTGCTAGAAGAAATCCATGCTGGGACCTGTGGTCCACATATGAACGGCTTTGTTTTAGCCAAGAAGATACTCCGGGCTGGTTACTTTTGGATGACCATGGAAACAGACTGCATCCAGTATGTCCGGAAATGCCACCGCTGTCAAATACATGCAGACATGATAAAGGTGCCTCCCAATGAGCTTAATGCAACAAGCTCACCATGGCCTTTCGCCGCCTGGGGAATGGATGTCATTGGACCAATCGAGCCGGCCGTCTCCAACGGGCACAGATTCATCCTAGTGGCAATTGACTATTTCTCCAAATGGGTCGAAGTAGCATCTTACAGACCAGTAACTAAGAAGGTCGTGGTAGACTTTGTCCGCGACCGCATCGTTTGTCGGTTTGGGATTCCAGAATCAATCATCACTGATAATGGCTCCAACCTCAACAGTGACTTGATGAAAGCTATGTGTGAAACTTTCAAGATCAAACACAAGAATTCTACAGCCTACAGGCCTCAAATGAACGGTGCTGTAGAAGCCGCCAACAAGAACATTAAGATGATACTGAGGAAAATGGTAGAGAAGCATAAGAAGTGGCATGAGAAGCTATCATTTTCTTTATTGGGGTATCGCACCACAGTCCGCACATCAACTGGGGCAACCCCCTATATGCTGGTTTATGGTACAGAAGCCGTCATTCCAGCCGAAGTAGAAATTCCTTCCTTAAGAATCATACAGGAAGCTGAGCTCGACGATGCAGAATGGGTGAAGAGTCGTTATAAGCAGTTAGCTCTCATAGATGGAAAAAGAATGAATGCAGTTTGCCGCGGTCAGCTTTACCAGAACAGGATGTTCAGAGCCTTCAACAAAAGAGTCAAGCCGAGACGATTCACACCAGGGCAGCTGGTATTAAAGAAAATCTTCCCGCATCAAGATGAAGCCAAAGGGAAATTCCCTCCCAACTGGCAAGGTCCATACATGGTTCACCGGGTTTTGACAGGAGGAGCCCTTATACTTGTAAAAATGGACAGAGAAGTTTGGCCGAAACCAATCAATTCAGATCCAGTCAAGCGCTACTATGTGTAATCTTATGCTTTCCTACATGATGTAATTGAACTATGTCTGACCTGATTCCCGTTTAAGAGGGGATATGTAGGCAGCCTTATGGGTTCGGTCACAATTCAATAAAATTTTCATTTCCCCCACAATTAGAAACTGGGGCGGAATTTTGAGGAGGACCCTCAAATTTCCGAAGTAATTTCAGCCAATCATCGCAAGCAGCCGTCAGAAGCATCAACCCATTAAACTGGGGCAGAATTTTGAGGAGGACACTCAAAATTCTGAAACAAGAGAGGTTGCAATGTCTTGAGCCACGTCACAGTCGTCGGTTCATCTAAAAGTTGTTTCTTAAATATATACTTATGTCGTATTTTTACAAATTCATGCATGTTTATAATCGAAATCGCCTTGTTCAGCGACGTTACCCCCAATGATACATACCGTATAACCAAATCAAAGTCGAAAAGGCCAGGCAAGGCCAGCGGAGATACGAACTAACCTCCCCTCTACGAAACTCACGATTTTTCTTTGGATGCAGACACTTGGATTGCGAAAGCATCTAACATACTACATACTCACAAGACAAACGTTGTTCAGGAATACAACTCTCAGAATTGTTGCATCTACCAGCATTTGCTATCCACGCACGCCGGCGGTATTCCCTATATTGCAATGTCCCCAGCAGTCCCAATGTCGCAACCTGCTATCAGTTAAGAAACTCTATTACCATTTGCCATTTTATTTTTACTTCTGCATTGCATAAGGCTACCATTCTACCTTCCGAGACTAAACACTATCTACATCTGCATTTTCCGCATTGCATAAGGCTACCATTCTGCCTTCTGAGACTAAACATTGTCTCCATCTGCATTTTTCTGCATTGCATAAGGCTACCATTCTGCCTTCCGAGACTAAACACCGTCTCCATCTGTATTTTCTGCATTGCATAAGGCTACCATTCTGCCTTCCGAGACTAAACACTGTCTCCATCTGCATTTTCTGCATTGCATAAGGCTACCATTCTGCCTTCCGAGACTAAAGACTGTCTCCATCTGCATTTCTACATTGCATAAGGCTACCATTCTGCCTTCCGAGACTAAACACTGTCTCCATCTGTATTTTTGCATTGCATAAGGCTACCATTCTGCCTTCCGAGACTAAACACTATCTCCATATGCATCTGCGTGGCTGAAAGATTGCCACTTTATTTACGTTTGCATGGCTGAAAGATTGCCACTTTATTTACACTTGCACGTCTGAAATATCGCCACTTCATTTACACTTGCATGGCTGAAAGATCGCCACTTTATTTACACTTGCACGACTGAAAGATCGCCACTTTATTTACGTTTGCATGGCTGAAATATCACCACTTCATTTACACTTGTGTGGCTAAAAGATCGCCACTTTATTTACACTTGCATGGCTGAAAGATCGCCACCTTATTTGCTCGCATGGCTGAAAGATCGCCACTTTATTCATGTTTGCACGGCTGAAATATCGCCACTTCATTTACACTTGCATGGCTGAAATATCGCCACTTTACTTACACTTGCACGGCCACTTTACTTACACTTGCACGGCTGAAAGATCGCCACTTCATATTACATTCCGCATGGCTGAAATATTGCCACTTTATTTACACTTGCATGGCTGAAATATCGCCACTTTATTTGCTCGCATGGCTGAAAGATCGCCACCTATTGCATTTCATGGACTGAAAGATCGC
Organism: Nicotiana attenuata; assembly: GCF_001879085.1. Taxonomy (NCBI): domain Eukaryota; kingdom Viridiplantae; phylum Streptophyta; class Magnoliopsida; order Solanales; family Solanaceae; genus Nicotiana; species Nicotiana attenuata. Next base: position 611,443 of record NW_017670355.1, read on the forward strand.
CAAATTATCTGAGGGCGTCATCGTTCGGAGGCACCATTTACATAGCCCGAGAACACCATGTCATGTCCTGAAGATCCCTTTAATCTCTTGCATATCATTATTCAAAGGCATCATTGTTCGGAGGCATCATTCTCATAGCCCGAGAGCATCATTTCATGGCCTGCGAATCCTTTATCATACGCATCATAGCCCAGGACATCATGGTCTGAGGACGTCATCCTAACCGTCCAAAGATAGCATTCATGGTCAAACGGGAACTTGCATGTCACGATCCCAAAACCCGGTCGTGATGGCGCCCAACAATATTGCTAGGCAAGCCTGACCATAATCGTTCCCAAATTAACCGTAAACCTCAAACCGACAATCTAAAGAGATTATAATAGTTTTAGAATAATAATCCAATATTTATAATAGAATAATACTGAGAAAAATACGAAGTCTGATAAAACACTCCCAAAAGATCTGGGGTCACGAGTCTAGAGCCTCTAAAACAATCTGAATAACAATATCTGAACGAAAATACTCAAGTCTGGAATGTATATATAATTAAAACTAAAATAGGAAGAGTAGTCAGGTCCTGCGAACGTCAAGCAGCTACCTCAACAACTCTGATAAGCTCTGGGAAACAAAGACTGCTCAGCTAAGCCTCCGGGGTACCTGAATCTACACACAAGGTGCAGGGAGTAGGGGTGAGTACTATCGACTCAGTGAGTAATAAGCATATAAAATGTCTGAAGATAAGAAATCCACGAAATGTCACAAAGCAAAGCTAAAACTAACAGTCCAACACCTAACTACGAACTAACAGCAAAACAACTTCAAATATATCAGTCAAGTATAATGTAATGATGCAATGCAATGCACATGACCGCTACGGCGCGTAGCCCGATCCATTTAACGTCGATGGCGCTCACTAGGGGTGTGTACAGACTCCGAAGGGGCTCCTTCAGCCCAAGCACAATATAATCATACGATTCACTGCAGCGTGCAGCCCGATCCAAACTCAGTCCACAATATGCATATGAGTCACGTAACAGATTCAATTTATTTCCCAATTTCCAATTTATTAAGAAGAATATACTTTAGATATTTAACTTCAGGAAAAGTGACTTAGCGTTTCATAACAGTGATCAAACACAGGACTGAGATCAATGATTATACAAAGCATGCTATCACAATGGCAATCATCCTCTAAGGATGCTACAGATCGGCACAAGGCCCCAAACACGGCAATAACCCAGATATATTCAATACAGGGTGCGTATCAGTCGCCAATATAGAAATATTCTTGTTCGGGATGGATTAAGTCTCGATCCCCAGTCATAACCAGTCCCGCACCTGCCATGGGGTGCGAGTCACGCCCTACAATAGCGTCACAATGTGATAAGCCGGGGTTTCAAACCCTCAGGCCATCATATACACCAACTACTCACCTCTATCCGGCCGTAGAATGGTCCGCAATGCCTTTTCCTTTCGTATCGACCTCCTCGCGCGTCGAATCTAGTCAAGATCACAATGAATACATAAATATGGGTTAAAGAAACATAACCCAATCAAAAATACTCGAAAAGTACTAAAATTTACGAAGTTGGTAAAACCCGAGCCCCGGGCCCACTTCTCGAAAAATTCCAAAAATCACACCAACGGATTCCTCGTCTCGCCACGAGTCCGTGCATATAAAGTTTACCAAAATCGGAGCTCGTTTGACCCTCCAAATTCCATTTTTACATCACAGCTTTCCAAGCCCTAGCCTGACCCGTTTTTGATGAATTTTCTACAATTTACATGTAATTTCTACCATAAATTCGAATATTTAGGCCAAGGAACTTACCTCCAAGTGATTCTCAGTCAAAACCCTCGAATTTCCTTGTTCAAAGCTCTTAAGAACGTCAACAATGGAGGAAAAATATGAAAGGGTCGCGGATGAAATATTATTTTAAAACCCTTCTGTCGCCCAGCGATTTTCGCTTCTGCGGTCCCGCTTTCGCTTATGCGGGACCGCTTCTGCGGCCACATTTCTGCTTAAGCGGTTTTCACTTAGAAGCCCGGACTTCGCTTATGCGACGCGAAGTCCGCTTCTGCGGTTCCTTCAAAACCGCTTCTGCGGCACCTTGTCCGCTTATGCGGACCCGCTGGTGCGAGCCACCTTCCGCATCTGCGGAATTTCCCTAGCCGGCCACGACCGCTTCTGCGACCACGTACCCGCTTCTGCGGTACCGCTTCTGCGGTCCATTTCCGCAGAAGCGGAAACACCAGATGACAGAAAAATCTGACCTGCAATTACACCTCAAAACTCTCGTTTAACCACCCGAATTCACCCCGAGGCCCTCGGGACCTCAACCAAATGCACAGATATGTTCTATTACTTCATTCGAACTTGCTCGTAACATAAAAACACTATCTTAAACACCAAAATCATCGAATTACCACGGATTCAAGCCTAAGTTAAACTAAAACTTCTGAAACTTGCATTTGATCTAAAACCCGACCTAAACACCTCCGAATGATCTGAAACTTTGCACGCATATCCAAAATCACCTAACGGAGCTACTTCAACTCTCGGAATTCCATTCCGACCATCGGATCAAAATCTCACCTACCATCCGGAATTCGCCAAAATTGAACCTTAGCCAATTCAAGCCTAATTCCACACTGGACCTCCAAATTCAGTTCCGATTGCGCTCCTAAGTCACAAACCATCTCCCAAAACTGGTCGAATCATCGGAAATCCATTCCGAGCCTTCTAACTCATAATTCAACATTCGGTTGACTTTTTCCAAACTAACCTTATCATAAAGAGACTTATTGTCTCATTTCTAACCAAACTCTATCCGAATTACTTCAAATTCTCCAAACACGTATAATGAAACATATAGAAGCATAAAACGGGGAAAACGGGGCGGTAACTCCCGTAACAACGGGTCGGGTCGTTACATTGCATCACGTTTAAATTTGCGCACAATGTATGCTCGTATTGCTTATTTGCAGGTAAACCGGCGAGCAATGGCTATCTCAGTAGGAGCAATCCCGCTTCATTTCCCGCAACCCTATTAGACCTTAACCATTTATCCCAACCTGAATATTGCGTCCGTTCTTGGAAAGTCTCCATTGGCATATTCCGCCGACAGATCCTGAACTACATATGGCCTGATTCCTGTAAGACTAGGGATATGTAGGTAGCTCAGAAGCCAGAGCACGGCCAAACCTTCTTCAAACCGTTTCGTTCGGTCAAAATTGGCCATCATATCTTTACTCGACAACTCTTTCATCCTTCCCGGGTAAAGAGGGGCAACTGTTGATACCCAATTTTTCCCTGTATATTTTTTTATGCAAAATATCTTTAAAAATAGCATATATATGCATATATAAGTATGTCCAAGCATTTTACTATTTTTCCCATAATTTTTTGAGGTTTTTAAACTGATTTATTTCCCTTTTTTATCCATAAAACCCAATAATTATTTCCAAAATTATTATTTTTGTAATTCATTTATTGGAATTTTATATTTATGCCAAGATATAGCTAAGATAATTTTTTGCATATTTTTACAAATTTATTTAGTATTTTTAAGCTAAATCGCATATAATTGCAATATTAGCCCTTTTAAGATTCAATTGTGTTTTATATTCATAAAATTAAGTCCTGTATTTTTAATTTGTAATTATATATTATAAATCATTTTAGTGCTTTCAATTAGTTTTTAGAAATTTATTTACTATTTTTTAATGAATTAAATGGGGAAAAGGGCTATTTAACTTATAGCCAGATTTTGGCTTCCTAATTTAGCCTAATTAAAATCCAATACCCCAACCCAAGACCCAAGCCCAATTCTTAAATATACCCGACCCAGTCTGATTAAATCTTGGCTGTTGATCAATTTTGATCAACGGCCCAGATTCGTTCTTACCTAATTAAGCCCAAACGACCCCCCCCCCCCCAAAACCCTCTCATTCCTCACCCAACCGACCCTCTCCTCTATCTCTCTATCTCTGGTTCTCTCTAGAACCTTCCCCCTCCCCTTCAGCTCCGATGAGTCTCACTCACCTTTTCTGGCCACCTCCTGGCTTGAATTTATGGTGGTCTCACCACCCACCGGCCCTCAAAGGTTCCTACACACTTGTTCGTTGAGGTTTCATGGTCTGAATACGAAGAAGCTTCACCCAGACCTGGTTCGATTCAAGTTTTATGGCCATCTCTGGCCTTTCTCCCACAAGCCATGCCTGTTTCGAGCCTGGCCTCGACTCCTCCTGATTAGATCAACAACGATCCAAGTCTTTCTCACTATTTGGGTTTCTCTGAAACCCTAACTTTTTTGGTTCTTCTAATTTCTTTAGATCTGTTCTAGATCCAGGATTTCCCTAAACTTTTAAAACGATTTTTTTGATATTTCTTTTAAAACCATCGCTTTCAAAACCTTTATTTTTCCGATCTAGGGTTTTTAAGTTATGTTTCTCTGATTTTCTTTTTCTCTTGTGTGTTTCTCTGATTTTCTTTTCTCTTGTGTGTTTCTTCTACTATGTTTCTCATACTATGTTCTTGTTAAGTTCTTCTACCCTGTTCTTATTGTTGACATGTGATTTTTGACCCTCCCCGAAATTTTACCCATTTTTAGCGTGTAAATATTTAATGTAGGCCTAATATAGCTATTTCAACTATTTTTGACTTCTTTACTTTATTTTATTATCAGAAATGAAAATTACAAATAAAAAAAATATTTTAGTTTATGTATTTGTCATAAATTTGAAAAAATGCAAAAATAGTACCCTATTTTTATCTTTATATAATTTCGAAAATACAAAAAATAGTTTCATGTTTAGTTTAATTAATTAGGATTAGTTTTGACATGGTGTAGTATTTCTATCTTATTTTAAAAGGTATTGTGTAGTCTAGGGACCCTTCTAGACTCTTCTTTAGGACAAAAAATAAATAAAAAGACCCTAAGGACTTAACACAAAAAGCCTAGGGACTAATTGGCAAAATACACAAAATATAACCCTAATCCCTACCCCTATATAATAGTACCTACACCCTATACAGTAGGGANATGAGAGAAACATGGAGTAAAAGACTCGACATATACGTTTGCATAGCTCTGTGAATCATTTCATTTTTATAATGTCATGCATATGTGTATAAATATCATACCATGCATGGGTATATGTGTTCATAACATCATCAAGCCTCTGAGGGCATCCCATCATATCATCTCGGCCACTGCGGGCAAATCATCAACGTATACCAGCTGATCAGGTGGTGGTGCATATACAACGTCGTAATCCTTTCCCTTATCCCATATACATTATACATACATATATACACATATATAACGTTGTCTTGTCATGGGTCAATGTACATGTATAAATAAATGCAATGCATGAGAAGTACGTCAATAAAATATCTCGGAACGTCACAAGACCATTATACCTCTAATTAATATCATGAAATAAACCTTTTCAACTTACGTATTTTCTGAGACCCATGAACAGACGATAAAATAATAAGACATATGGGGAATCAAGAACATAGGAACCTCTAGTATTTCTATGAATAGAGTCATTTATGGAAGTTGTGCATTTGCTCGTTTCGTTTGTATCGTATGGATCATGCCGAAAGAAAGAAGGGATAGCCATAACATACCTAAACCGATTCTCTTGACAATCCCTTTAACACCGTTGATTGCGACAATGCGTAACAGCTGATCGAAGTAGATAAAAATCCGTATGATATTCTTAAGAAAGATTATACCGGGCTTCTTTAAAGTCACGTTGCTAAGATGCTTAAGTAATTTTCTTGCTAGAATCCTTGAATTTTTGAATTCTTACGTGATGTCCATTGATTAAGAAAAGGAATCCAATATAGCCACATTTTGAAGGCATAACCTATCAAGAGGTGAATGCAATAATCTGATGGGATCTCCATGAAATGCAAGCACAATCCAAAGGACTAAAGTGGCGTGTTGTATAGCAAAACCACTAGGCTGAATGTTATAAAAAATTTGCCACCTTTAAATTTAATTTTAAGAGCAATCAATACGGACAAGACCTTGCTGCCACATGGGGGTGGGGTGGGGATTTAAACTTTATCCAATAATCAATTAATTAATTAGGTAATATTCCGCTACCCGTAATTAACCAATTACCCGCATAATTAAGAATTATCTCAAATTACTTCAAATATTACTCACTTTTAACACACCTTATACACCTCACTATCATGGTCATGTGGTCCTTGATGGTACTAGTCCATAAATATCGGGTATTATAGCTCGGACCGTATTTTATCCCGAAAAGTGCCAAACTTGGACGAAAATTCATTTTCTTTGACTTGCTTCCCCTCTTACCTTCACTAATTTACTCATCACTTGTAAAATAGCATAATCCTTATAATCTCCAAATAATCTTTTCCTTGGACTGATATCAATTAACTTACGACAAATTCAACGTACAATACTACAAGGTGCAACATCATAGTAATTTAAAACTGCAAAGCATAACATCATCGTAATGTAATACTACAAGGCGTAAGATCATTGTAATATAATACTGCGGGACAAAAATATCGACGTAATATTGCAAGGCTTAACATCATTCCCCCCTTTGAAATATTCGTCCTCGAATGTTGACTGATGGTCTTATCATTTTCATAACTTATAGCTCTTGTGAACACCTTAATACTATCCTTGCCATTTAGGTAATTGTTCTGTGAATAAATCCAAAGGCCAGGGCATTCCTCCCTTTAGGCCTCTTTCCTACACCATGTCTTGTGATCGAATTCCTTCCAATCTCGTAACTGTTGCTACCTTCTATCATGCAGCCTCTACGATACTGACCTTGTAAGTGCGTCTATGCGACTCTTCTCTCCTTTTTCCTCCATATCTTAGCCAATCTCTAGGTCTTACTTTGTAAACATATACAAGGCTTAATAGGATGCCTCTCTGGGCATCTATAGGTGTACCGAAGTTCTTCGCTCAATACTTTGTAGAACTTGCGAATATGGCTATATCTTATTTCATAGACCTGGTTATCCCTTCGTATTACTTTACTGCATCTACGTAGGTCATACTATACCATAATTCTTACTTCGATTTATCGTTACTAGTTCTACAACCAAATCCAGGTTACTCTCATTGTTTATCCTTAAGACTGATGGTCTAATCTCATCTCATACTGTTGAACTTTTATCCATCTATTATTGATTTACCTTAATGTTGATTCATCATCTACCACTAATAACTTGATCTTTTATGTAACACCGCCGCTAGGGCTCGCGTCTCATCGGGGACATCTGGAGTAATTAGATTGATCCACCTAGGGGTGATACTATACTTCCATAACCGTACTTTATAGCATCCCAATATGACTCACCTTACATGGGTATTTTAATCCATACAAATTCATGAAATCCTCTTCAAGTCATTACTCAGGGCAGCATTCCATCTATTCTAAATACTACTAGTCTTTAGACTCTTTTGAGTTCATTCAGACTATACTGAGCTTTCTATAATTTAGAGAAACCATTAGCTCTCTCATTTTTGTGGGCTTAATCCCAAGAAATTATCCATTCTCGTCACCTTCTCACTTGCCCTTTCTTATCCTTACTCTTGTCTTCCTAAAACCTTGTCGCCTTACCTTACTTTGGCTTGCAACCTACACATATCTATTTATATTTGTTGTCCCAAGAACAGGTGAAGTTTTGAAGATTGACAAAAGAACTCAGACATGGACCAGGTCCATCTTGTAAAGCACAGTCATGATCAACATGTACATGCGAGATGCACGTGAAGGAGATAAATCTAACTGATCAAGAAGCGATATCGCCTGATCTGATCAAAAAGGTTGCATATTGGATAAGGAGAGAAAGACTCCTTACATGAAGAGAACACAGTTTAGGAAGAAGATAGTGTTAGAGTTTGAGATCACTCTTCTACGATAGAAGAGTAGCAATTGAATCCCAGTCAAACTCTGACTACTAACCTATTAAATGTCAGTGTTGTTCTCTTTTACAGGTAATGCACAAAAGCAGAAGTTAAACTTAAATTTAGAGCAAAAGAGCAAGGCGTTTTTGCAAGCAATTTACGTGTGATTCGAATGTGCTATCCTGAAGCTACTTGAACGAGATAGAAGAACCAGTTCTCAGTGTCTATCTTTTGTTCTAGTTCAATTGTAGTAGGTGATTTTACATTATATCTTTCAACTTTCATAGAAGCAATTGTATTAGGTACCTAGAGTGTTCAGAGTTAACTTGAAGTTGTCGCAACAGTTGAGGTTGTGTGCCACAACAGGATTAGAGTTAATCCTTAGGTTTACAAAGAGTTTTGTAAATGCTGTTTTGGCTTAGTGATTTTAGTGGAAGTTTGGGAAAATCCTACTAAGTAGTAGGTCGTGGTTTTTTCACCTTTTGAGCCAGGTGTTTTCCACGTAAAAATCTCTGTGTTCTTTATTTTCTGTATTTATTATTCCGCAAACAGCAGTAGTTGGAACACCTAGAAGAACCAGGCCCTTCTATAGTTCAGATTAGCAAAAATTGGGTACCACACAAATCACCCCCCCCCCTCCTCTTGTGTGGTATTGACGTTTAGAACATCAATTGGTATCAGAGCAGGTTATCCTTGAAGAGGTTAACACCTTAGGAAAAGATCAAGATGAGTGCACCACCTGGAAACTGGAAAGGGCAATCCACGGCTAGGCCTCCACTCTTTAATGGTCATTACTATTCTCGGTGGAAGAACAGGATGAGAGATCATATCATAGGAGAAGACTATGAACTCTGGGACATAGTCACTGATGGTCCCCTGGTGACTACAAAGAAGAATGCTGAAAGAGTGGACGTGCTAAAGACAAGAGCTGACTGCACTGCTGAACACTTGAAGAAATGGGAGAAGAATGCCAAGGCGAAGAAATGGCTTGTGTGTGGACTGGGTCCAGACGAATACAGCAGGATTCAAAGTTGTACCACTGCTAAGCAGATATGGGACACTTTACAAGTGGCTCATGAAGGAACTCCTCAAGTAAAGAGATCAAGAGGAACACTGCTATATTCTCAATATGAGAATTTCACTATGAAGGAAGGAGAAATTATCCAGGAGATGTACACAAGGTTCACAAAACTAACAAATGAACTTAAATCTCTTGGGAGAATTATCCTTGAAGAAGACAAGGTTAAGAAAATCTTGACAAGGGTCTTACCAGTAACTTGGGAAAGCAAAATCACTATTATTCAGGAATCAAAGAACATTGCTACTCTCAAGTTGGCTGAACTGATTGGAAACCTCACTGCCTACGAACTGAGAAGGCAAACCATGAAAATGGATGCACCCAAGAAGGAGAGGAGTCTGGCTATCAGAATAGCTGAAGGTGCAAATATGGAAGATGATGAAATGTCCATGATCACAAGGGATTTCAAAAAGTACCTAATGAGAGGAAAGGGTTCTTTAAGAGGTACAACCTTCAACAAACCAAGGGCTCCTGAGAAACAAACCAATGAGGGTTGTTACAAATGTGGCAAGACTGATCACTTGATCAAGAACTGTCCTCAATAGGTAATTGAATGGAAGAAGGAAAGGGTTGAACGAAGGAATAGGAAGAAGGAACAGGTTCAACCCAAAAGGAATAAAGGATCAACAAAGGCTATGGTTGCTGCTTGGGGAGAAACATCAGATGAGGATTCAGAAGATGAAGCTGGAGATGAACAAGCACTTATGGCCATCGTAGAATCAGATGATAAGCAAGAGGTAAGTGTCCTTCATCTCAAAGACAAGATTAAATTTATGTCTAAAGAAAGGTTGTCTGAACTATTGCTGGACTTCATCGATGAGTCTGAAATAATTAACAATGAGAAGGAAGAGCTGTCTAGGGAGTGTGTGATCTTAAAAGCCAAGTGCAAAAATCTAGAATCTAGAGCTAATGAGAGTGACAGTAAAAATGCTGAGTTGAAGAACCAGGTTCTTGAACTTGACACCAGTGTCCTAGAACTTAGGTCTGAAAATTTAAAACTAAAATTAGGAACAGGTAAGAAAAAAGCTGATCTCACACATCTCACCTTAGAAAAAAACCTAGGAAAAGTGAAGGATGAGTTGTACAGGAAAGATGAGCAGATAAGAGTCTTAAAAGAAGACCTAGGGAAGGTAAAGCATGAACTAGACAGAACTTGCAAATGGAATAAGGCTTCTGATGCACTATCCTGGCTACAAGAACATCACAGTAGAAACAAGAGAGGACTTGGCTATGGGGCACAAGCACCTAAGTGGGATCCCAAAAGCAAGTACCTCCCTCTTCCTAAAAACAAAATCTGCACACATTGTGGCAAGACTGGTCATTACAAAAATGAATGTAATGCTAAAGAAAAGGACAGTCAAAGGAACAAAGTTTTTGTTCAAGAGAAAAATAGGCTGCCTGGGTGGGTAAAAGGAATTTGATTTACCCCTTTGCCTATAGAAAGGGACCCAAACTAGTTTGGGTTCCTAAGACTAACCCCTGATTTCTGTTTCCAGGTCCAAGTGAAGGAAAGTAGCCAAAATGGTACATGGACAGTGGCTGCTCAAAACATATGACTGGAAGTAAGAACGAGTTCCTTTCACTTGAGGACTTAAAAGAATGTAATGTCTCCTTTGGAAATGGGAAGAAAGGTGAGATTATTGGGGTTGGAAAGGTAGGTAAGACAGACTCACACTCCATTGCGAATGTCTACTTGATAGATGGCTTAAAATATAGCCTAATCAGTGTATCACAACTGTGTGACAGAGCTAACCTTGTAGCATTTACCTCCACCAAATGCTTTGTGATTAACCCTACCACTAACAAGATTGTTTTACAGGGAAAAGGAGTTAACAATATATACATTGTAGATCTGTCCACTCTTTCAGAAAATGAACTCACTTGCTTAAGTGTGTTGGACAATGATCCCCTCCTATGGCACAAAAGACTTGGACATGCAAGTCTAAGTCAACTCAACAAATTAGTCTCCAAAAGGACTTGGTGATAGGGTTACCGTAACATCAAGTTCAAGGAAGACAAAGTTTGTGAGGCCTGTGCAAGGAGGAAGCAGGTAAGATCATCCTTCAAAAGCAAGAAAATGGTAAGCACGACCAGGACGTTAGAACTGGTTCATATGGATCTCTGTGGTCTAATGAGAACATTGAGCAGAGGTGGTAAGAAATATGTGATGGTACTTGTTGATGATTATTCTAGGTTTACCTGGGTACTATTCTTAGCATCTAAGGATGAAGCATTTGACATGTTTACTGCCTTTGTTAGAAAAACTCAGAAACAACTAGGTAATCAACTTGCATCCATCAGGTCTGATCATGGAACTGAATTTGAAAATGCTAAGTTTGCTAAATTTTGTTATGAACATGGCATAGATCGCAATTTTTCTGCCCCTAGGACTCCACAACAAAATGGAGTAGTTGAAAGAAAGGATATGACACTTGAAGATATGGCTAGGACTATGCTTCTTTCTAGTAAATTGCCCCATAGCTTCTGTGCAGAGGCTGTAAATATTGCATGTTACATCATTAATAGGTGCAAGACTAGACCTCTTGTAGAGAAGACTCACTATGAGTTACTTAAAGGGAGAAAACCAAATATATCCCACCTTAGGGCATTTGGATGCAAGTGCTTTGTGCACAATAATGGAAAGGACTCCCTAGGTAAGTTTGATCCCAGAAGTGATGAGGGGGTATTCCTGGGATATTCTTCACATAGCAAAGCTTATAAAGTGTACAACAAAAGAACTATATGTGTAGAAGAAAGTGTATATGTTGTTTTTGATGAAACTAACATTCTTTGTGAGAGACAGGAACATGAAGATGAAGCTATTGGGCTGGTAAAAGAATTAAGTGAAGTCTCAGCTCAAGCCAAAGCTGCACTAAAAGAAGGAACAGGTGATGGAACATGTTCTTCCATCCAGGGCAACCTGACAGGGGGAACTGATCAAAGAGGAACTGAAATCAATCCTCTAAAGGAACATGTTCATGATCCTGTTCTTCAACAACAAAACATGGGAGAAACATCAAGCAGAATCAGTTGGTTGTGAAACCTCACAAGTATCAAATTTCTCATCCTATTGAGAACATAATTAATGATCCAACCTCTGGAGTTAAAACTAGATCACAATTAAAGAATCTGTGTGCTTTTGATGCATTCCTATCTCTTATTGAACCTAAAAATGTTGTTGAAGCTTTGCAGGATGCAGATTGGGTAAATGCAATACAAGATGAACTCAACTAGTTCGAGAGAAGTCAGGTTCGGCATCTAGTTCCAAGACCCAAGGAGAGATCAGTAATTAGCACAAAATGGGTCTTCAGAAACAAACTTGGTGAAGATGGAACAGTTACAAGAAACCAGGCAAGACTGGTGGTCCAAGGTTACATCCAAGAGGAGGGTATAGATTATGATGAGACTTTTGCTCCAGTTGCAAGACTAGAGGCAATAAGACTCCTCATAGCCTTTGTAGCACACATGGAATTCACTCTTCATCAGATGGATGTCAAAAGTGCCTTCCTGAATGGCTACCTAAAAGAAGAAGTGTTTGTTAAACAACCTCCAGGGTTTGAGAGCAAGGAATGTCCTGAGCATGTGTACAAATTAGACAAGGCTCTCTATGGACTCAAGCAGGCTCCTAGAGCATGGTATGAACGATTGTACAAATTCCTGCTTGAACATGGCTACAAAAGAGGTAAAATTGACAGTACTCTATTCTTGAGGGAAAAAGTTAAGGATCTTCTTGTGGTACAAATATATGTTGATAACATAATTTTTGGGGCAACCACTGACAAACTAAGGATTTTGTCAATTAATGGAGAGTGAGTTTGAAATGAGTATGATGGGTGAGCTTAAACCACAAGACAACCCTAGAACTCCTCCACAACCCACTCCCTCTGATTCATCTTCCTCTCCTCCATCCAGCACAACTCCCAAACCCATGCTGCGAAAGGTAAAAATGCTTGCTCGAAAAACAGTGGCTTTTGGGGCTCTTTCAAAGAAGTTGAATGCAAAATTAAAGGCAAGCCAGGTCCAAGACTCTAAGTCTAACTCTGATTCTGAGTCGTACAAGTCACCTAGTGAGGGGGAAGAAACTGGGTCTTCTGACTCAGAGAAGGCTCAAGATTCCCAGGTAATTTCTTCTATGTCTGAGAATTTAGAAACTAGGTTTCTTATGGTTGGGCCAATCAGGGATGTAGAATTACCTAGAGTAGGTAGGAGTGGTGGTAAAAAGAAATCTGCAAAAGAAAAAAAGAGAGAGGGTGCATGTGGTGAAGAGAGGGGAAGTGGGAAAGGAGTGGTTGATCATTCACCCACTGCTGATTTGTCTGTGCCTGCTATCTGCGGGGTTGAACAAGAACATGTAGAAGAGAGTGGCAAGAAGTCAGGGGGAAGTGGTTCTGGTGAAGCTGCTGAAGGGTTGGTTAACTTAAGTTCACAGAGAGATGAACCTGGTTCATCAGTTGAAGAGACCCTAGCAGACCTCTTGAAAAAGGTTGGGGCGAGTTATGATCCAAAGAAACCTACCACACCAAAAGCCCCCAGTGCTCCTAAACCCTCCAGAAAAGGAAAGGCTTCATCCCCAACAACTACTAAATTTTCATTGCCAAAGGGTAGAGCTACAAGAAGCAGGGTGAAGCAGAGTGAGAGTGATCTCCAAAAGGCTCTACCTGAGAGTAAAAAGAAAAAGCTGGCTAAAGGAAAAGGGAAGGTTGCAGAGCCCTCAAAGGCTGTGGAGGTTGAGGAGATGGAACAGGTCCATCAGGAGGAAGTTCAACCAGTGGAGGTTCAGACCCCCAAGCCCAAAAAGCCCAAGACTTCTTCCAAGAAGTCTTCCTCTGTGTCTGAGGCTGCTGAACCTTCATTAGCCAAGAGGACAAGTTCTGCAGTGAAAAGTTAACAAGTGAGAATTTCTGAAGATAAGGAATGGAGTGGAGAAGAAGAAGATGATGAGCCTTGCCAAGACAAGCTTGCCATGTTTGGCAAAAGGAAGATTTGAAGGGTAGACTGCTGAAAGACCTGGTGGAACCAGGAATGATGAGACTGGTGGATGCCTTGACTGCTTAGGGGTCGAAGGACATGGTCCTTCAGATGGATGGAAGGCTAGCTAGGAATGAGATTATTGAGTTCATGGCTAATGCAGGGGTTAAGGATGGCAAGGTTAGCAGCCTAGTGAAAGGAGTTCAAATGTCCTTTGATGCAGCAAAACTGTGAGAGATCCTTGACATACCCTCTGAAGGGTTTGATGACTATACAAGGCAAAGGTGGCCTTGTCTGGACTCTCTCCCTACTGCCCTTGAAATAACCAGGAGGTTCTGTGATGCTGAAGATGTGAATGAGGCTAGGGCTGTTCAGAAGAGTGAAATGAGGCCACAGCACAAAGTTATCTTTGAGTTTGTCAACAAGTGCCTATTGCCCAGGCAAGAGAGAAGGCATATTGCAAATTATATGGATTTAGTGCTGATGGAGTGCCTAGAAAGAGGAATGCAAATCAATTGGCATGCACTCATTATCAAGCTACTAGACAGGGTCATAAATGGTTCCAAGGCTCATGCTACTCCCTATGGTTTTATTTTGACTACGGTTCTGGATAGGTGCAATGTGCCTCTGAAGAAATGGGAAATGGCATCAAGAAAGGACCACTTTGGCATTAATACTCTGATTTCTTGTGACTATTTAGTCAATGCCATCCCAAATGAATCTGGTTCATCCAAGAAAACTCCTGTCAACAGTAAAGTCAGGGCTCTAGTTCAGGAATGTGAAGCCAAGGATGCTGAGATAGCTAGGCTCAAGGCTCGTGTGGCAGAGGTGGAATCTTAGAGGGATGCCCTCAGAACTGAGCTTGCCAGGAAAAGGAGAAGAATGATAAAATTCTTCACGATATGATGAATCTTCTCCAAGCCCAAAACCAACCCTCTAGCTCCCCCAAGCCTTAGGAATCCTAGCTTTTGTCTCCTGAACTTGTCTAGTACCCTCAGTGACCCGGATTAGGGATTTTTCTATTTTTTTGCTCATGTTTTAAATGTTTTTTTTTTGCTTTCTGGTTGTGAATTGTGGTAGCAACATATCTCTATCAATGAAATCTACTATTTTTGCTCTTGTTCAATGTTTATCTTTCCTTGATAGTTTAAATATGTTTGCTTGATTATTGATAATTAAACCATGATTGCAGCAGTTGCCCCGGTGGCCATGAGTACTTATTAAAATTTGGGACTCAGACTTTGTATGCAACTTTTCGATGATGCCAAAAGGGGGAAGAAATTTGTGCTTGTGCTTTACACACATTCTGAATAAGTGATATTTATAACCTAATTAACCTGGTCCTTGATGATGAGTAAATTTTCTACACTTTGTTTTGATGGATGAGCTGAGTTCTTATAGGATCCAAGTAAGTAAAAAGCACAGAGTTTGTCATCATCAAAAAGGGGGAACTTGTTGGCCCAAGAATAGGTGAAGTTTTGAAGATTGACAAAAGAACGCAGACATGGACCAGGTCCATCTTGTAAAGCACAGTCATGATCAACCTGTACATGTGAGATGCACGTGAAGGAGATAAATCTAACTGATCAAGAAGCGATATCTCCTGATCTGATCGAAAAGGTTGCATATTGGATAAGGAGAGAAAGACTCCTTACATGAAGAGAACACAGTTTAGAAGGAAGATAGTGTTAGAGTTTGAGATCACTATGAACTCTTCTACGATAGAAGAGTAGCAATTAAATCCCAGTCAAACTCTGACTACTAACCTATTAAATGTCAGTGCCGTTCTCTTTTACAAGTAATGC
Source organism: Nicotiana attenuata (assembly GCF_001879085.1). Classification (NCBI taxonomy): domain Eukaryota; kingdom Viridiplantae; phylum Streptophyta; class Magnoliopsida; order Solanales; family Solanaceae; genus Nicotiana; species Nicotiana attenuata. The sequence goes on from NW_017670355.1 coordinate 627,210, forward strand.
ACACAAGCAAAAGTTAAACTTAAATTGAGAGCAAAAGAACAAGGCGATTTTGCAAGCAATTTACGTGTGATTCGAATGTGCAATCCTGAAGCTACTTGAACGAGATAGAAGAACCAGTTCCAAGTGTCTATCTTTTATTCTAGTTCAATTGTAGTAGGTGATTTTACATTGTATCGTTCAGCTTTCATAGAAGCAATTGTATTAGGTACCTAGAGTGTTCAAGTTAGAGTTAACTTGAAGTTGTCGCAACAGTTGAGGTTGTGTGCCACAATGGTATTAGAGTTAATCCTTAGGTTTAAAAAGATTTTTGTAAATGTTGTTTTGGCTTAGTGATTTTAGTGGAGGTTTGTTAAAATCCTACTGAGTAGTAGGTCGTGGTTTTTTCACCTTTTGAGCCAGGTGTTTTCCACGTAAAAATCTCTGTGTTCTTTATTTTCTGTATTTATTATTCCGCAAATAGCAGTAGTTGGAGCACCTAGAAGAATCAGGTCCTTCTATAGTTCAGATAAGCGAAAATTGGGTACCACACAAATCAACCCCGCCCCCCCCTCTTGTGTGGTATTGACGTTTAGAACATCAATATTACACGCAACCTTCCTTCAACTTGCTTGTATCGTAGATTTCCTGATGTCATCCGGGAACATCAAGCGAGGCATCACATCGTCTCTAACTCTTCTTTACTCTCTTAATTAGGCTTCTCGATACCTAGAAATCATAGGCTGGAAGATATGCCACTGACGACGCTGCTATTATTCCTGGATATTGAATCCTAGGGCTTTTAGCCTTCTATCCGAAGTATGGACTATTCACAACCTTCTATATTTGAGCATCTCGTACGTTGTTCACCTTTACCTTACTTACCTTAAAATCTCGCATCATATCTTCTATCTCTTTCATGGCCTTCCTTCCACATAGGTATAGTTCACATCTACAACTTGAAGCTCTATTATAACACTTGCACCTTTAGTGCATTCACAATCCGATGGGAGCTTCATACTGACTTCTTATAAGGCTGGCTCTCCTTCTAACTGGCTTTATCGTAGAGCCGCTATAGGATATGGCTATCGTACTATCTCTCTTGTACCTTTGATATTTAAGAGTAATCATGCATTGTTCTCAATCACGAGGTCTATAATTTTCTGGGTCCAATAATCAGATTCCTGATTTACTTCGATGTAACTCTTTAGTTTCCTTTTCCTTCTAATCAACCTTTATGTAGGCTTAATCTATCTCCCGATATACGGCTCATGGTATTAGTTATTACTTTAATCTACCATGGATGCTATGGAATACCCATGATAAAATCTTCTAACAATTCAATTTTTGTCTATGACCTGGACTCAATTCTTACTTTTAACTTATATCGGAGTCTTCTACGGCTGTATAATTGTCAACATATATGCTTCATGGATAATACTCCGAAATCTTATTGCATTCGTAATGTAATTGTCTCTGGATCATTGATCGAATAATTCCTTTCATTCCTTCTCAACTTTCTTTAAATGCAAGCAATCACTTTTCCTGGTCGTTCTGCCACTTCACTACTAGAAATTCGGCAAAAACCGACCAACTTTGGTCAGACCAAAAACCGGCCAAAAACCAACCAAAGTTGGTCGATTTTTCAAAATATTTTAATTTTTAATTGTTTTTTACGAAACTTGGTCCGTTTCCTTTGGTGCAAAAATGCGGGAAACTATTTTTGAGTACCGCAAAATTTATTTTTCAAGAAACCGACCAACTTTGGTCGGTTTTGCAATTAAAATAAATAAAAATTAATATTTAAAAAATGACCAACTTTGGTCAGTAAATTCGGCCGGTCATTTTAAAAAGCCGACCAACTTTGGTCGGTTATTTTATTTTATAATAAAGCCGACCAACTTTGGTCGGTTATTTTTGTGCGAAAATACAATTAAAGAGTATAATTAAAAAAACAATCTTAAAACAATATGCACCAATGATCTAGTGGTAGAATAGTATCCTTCCATAGTATACGCCCCCGTTCGATTCCCAGATGGGGAATCTTTTGATTACATAATTAAAATACCGACCAACTTTGGTCGGTTTTTTTTTTTTGAATTTAATTGACCGACCAACTTTGGTCGGTATATCAAAACGACCATCAAAATACCGTCCAAGCATATTTGGCCGCATTTTGGTCGATAATTGGCCATAACCGACCAAAGTTGGTCTATTTTTTTGGTCGGTATTTATCGGATTTCTAGTAGTGCTTGTTGCATGAACACTTGGCTTATCTTAATGCTCACACATATTGGAATTCCATACAACCCATATGATCTTGAATATCACCTTTTGAATTTTTATTTCTTCCCATTCATTAGCCATGATAGGTGCCACTTTCTTATGGGGTGCATACAATATTGTTATGAGACTATTATTATAAGTTCATTTCCTCCTTAGGTCACTGAGCTTAGGTTGAAGCCTTCTTCCTTACTTTCTCAGCTAGTCTTTCATTGTAGTATTTAGGGAGGATCCTCCGATTCTTGTAAACCTATGAGCTTATTACATTGCATACTCGATGGACCTTTTGATGTCCTTCCTTGCCTATAATTATCCGTAGTTACTTACCTCCACGCCCTTGTACTTGTAGGGTTGCTTCTGAACTGATATTTTGACTGTCTTCCCAGTGACACTCTCTTTTATTTCCGTAACACTCATATGGTACCTTTAACTACCCCACTGCTATATGAATATTTCTCAAAGATTACTATATCATAACTGCGAGACAGAATTCACTATGTTGGGGTTCACTATGTTTATGTCGCTCGATCTGCTATTTGTCTATATCCTCTTGTTTAGCCATAACTAGGCTCTCCCTGAATCAACTACTAACTCTTCGTTGGCCCATTCTCATATCAATATTTCGCGTAATCTTTCTTGGGTTACTTCCTTTATCTTAACTTACGTCTCGTATTGGCTCCTTATCTATCAATAATATCTCGGGCAGGAGCCCATGCTTCCTTTCCTTGACGTCGTGCTTGCATAATGTTCTGGAATCGTAGCATATATGTAGGATTTGAATAAGTGCAATCTTACCCTTTCTCAGTCTTATTGCATTCTTCCTTTACTTTATTCCATAGTTACTACAACCACTTAATTCTGACTTAATGCCACATCACTCCATATTCCCCCCCCCCCCTTTAGGAAAGTACTAAGATTTAGCGCTACGATGATCTACGTATAGATGTTTTACCTATTCATCTTTGGCGTCTTTTCACTTCATTGATGACCCTTACTTGCCTTGTTGTACCAAGGATAACAAATTTCCTTACTCGCGAGGGTGACACTTAGTGTAACTAGCACCTACAGGCCCTTAAACTTAAGTTTGCTCACATTGCTTGCTTTAGGGAAGCGTCTTCCTGAATGACCATTCTCTGAATTTCTCATGAGTCTTCTTCTATTGTCCATTTTATTATCGCCAGAATGCAATCTAAAATTCTCATGATGTCGACCATTATCAAACGACTCAGTCCCTAATTCATGTTTAGTTTATCTTGTTCACCAGTCCATACTGATTTCTATTGCTCTGGGGTCTAACTTTTCCTTCTGGTAATCATGTTAGAGTCGCAAACATTTTTCTCGAAATGAGATATGACTTTATGGCCCATACTCTTTTGTCATCTCAAGTCCTGTCACCTCTCGTCTTTTCCTTCACTTGACTATAGACTCTGTAATACTATCATTTTTTTGATCTACCGTTATCATCCATGTATCACATCTTACTCATAATGTATCATTAAGTCTCCTCTTTTTTTCCACTAACATCTCTATTTATCACTTTATTTTGAAAACTCCACAAGACATTCTTTTGCTTTTAGCTCCTCTTGCTCCATCCCTTGGCTCTTCGGGTTGCCTAACATTCTCGCTCTACTAGGGACGGGAGCCACACTTAGATAATATTTATCCCTTCTAGGCTTCTAGTGCCTATCTTTGTAGTACTCATATCTAGCTGTGCTATTTTAGAGTGCGCCATTTGTGTGTCTCACAAGGAGATTTATTAGCACATTTGCAATAGCCTTCGGAACTTTCAACTAACACAAATAATTTATCCACCATTTTGGGTTACTCTAACCCCAGCAGGATCCTGGTATCTCGTCCTTCTCTTAAACCATATATGTTAGCTCCCATAGGGCACAACTGAGATGGGTGTGGCCAATTTTACATACATCTATTACTATTGAAGGTAACTCAAAATGCTTATATCTCCCTTCCTGAATGGTAAATAATGATAATCTTTATTAACTGGGTACCTCGTACCCTTTTTCACCTTGCTTCTTTTACTTGCTACAACTTGTGTCTAACTTCCAATTCCGTTATTCCTTTTTACCGTAAGAGTGGATAAGTATTCTTTCCTAAAAGCTCCTTATCAAGAATCGTACACCTTTTAGTACACGCATGATCTGCTGAAGACCTCACATTTACTCATCATAAGTAAGAAGCAAAATCGAGTTCCTCTAACTCAACACTTCCACAGCTATATCTCTTATCGATCGTCTTTGTGAATGTAGGCATCGTCTTATTACGAATAAAATAGAAGTTCGGAATATGAATTTTTATAAGTGAGCTCTACCACATGATCTAGAGTAAGAAGAAAGAGTAACAATCCTAAATTCCCTATAGCCTCCTGCTTATAAGTGTGGTGCACGACACACCTATAAACAAGACTCTACTAGACACGGCTTGTAGACTCCCTAGGACAGAACTGCTCTGATACCACTTTTGTCACGACCCAAACCGATGGGCCGCGACGGGCACCCGGTACCTTACTCAACCGAGTACCAACATAACGTATCTTTTCATGTCATACTATCATAGATAACTGAGCCGGAAGGCTGCCGTGAGATAAGTAGAATACAACATGTGATACCAACTTATACATAAGACATACAGGCCTATAAGGCCAAAATAACCACTCGTACACTGAACCTAGGACGACAAGGCAATACAATCTTTTACGTACATGACCTCTGTCTACAAGCCTCTAAGAATACATAATTTTCATAAAGGTCGGGACAGAGTCCCGCAATACCAAACAATACACATCTAAATCATAATAACCAAACAAGCAACTCTGAAGCAAATGGAGCGCACCAATATCTTTCGCTGAGCTAATAGCCTACTTGGAGGGCTCTCGACCTGTCTATCGGGACCTGCAGGCATGAAACGCAGCATCCTCAGGCAAAAGGGACGTCAGTACAAATAATGTACCGAGTATATAAGGAATGAAAATCAGTAAATAATAGACATGAGAGAAACATGGAGCAAAAGACTCGACATGTACGTTTGCATAGCTCTGTGAATCATTTCATTTTTATAATGTCATGCATATATGTATAAATGTCATACCATGCATGGGTATATATGTTCATAACATCATCAAGCCTCTGAGGGCATCCCATCATATCATCTCAGCCACTGCGGACAAATCATCAACGTATACCAGCTGATCAGGTGGTGTGCATATATAACGCCGTAACCTTTTCTCTTATCCCATATACATATATATACATATATACGCGTATATAATGCCGTCTGGATATGGGTCAATGTACATGTATAAATGAATGCAATGCATGAAAAGTACGTTAATAAAATATCTTGGAACGTCATAAGACCATTATACCTCTGATTAATATCATGAAATAAACTTTTTCAACTTACGTATTTTCTGAGACCCATGAACAGACGATAAAATAATAAGACATATGGGGAATCAAGAACATAGGAACCTCTAGTATTTCTATGAATAGAGTCATTTATGGAAGTTGTGCATTTGCTCGTTTCTTTTGTATCATATGGATCATGCCAAAAGAAAGAAGGGATAACCTTAACATACCTGAACCGATTCTCTTGACAATACCTTTAACACTGTTGATTGCGATAATGTGTAACAACGGATCGAAGTAGAGAAAATCCGTATAATATTCTTAAGAAAGATTATATCGGGCTTCTTTAGTTGCTAAGATGCTTAAGTAATTTTCTTGCTAGAATCCTTGGATTCATGAATTCTTACGTGATATCCATTGATTAACAAAAAGAATCCAATATAGCCACATTTTGAAGGCATAACCTATCAAGAGGTGAATGCAATAATATGATGGGATCTCCATGAAATTGAAGCACAATCCAAAGGACTAAAGTGCCTTGCTGTATAGCAAACCCAATTGGCTGGATGTTATAAAAGATTTGCCACCTTTCAATTTAATTGTAAAAGTCATCAATATGAACAAGACCTTGCTGCTACGTGGGGTGGGGTGGGGATTTAAACTTTATCCAATAATCAATTAATTAATTAGATAATATCTTGCTACCCGGTAATTAACCAATTACTCACATAATTAGGAATTATCTCAAATTACATAAAATATTACTCACTTTTAACACAACTTATACACCTCAATATCATGGTCATGTAGTACCTTGTATGGTACTAGTCCATAAATATCGGGTATTATAGCGCGGACCGTATTTAATCCCAAAGTTCCAAACTTGGACGAAAATTTATTTTCTTTGACTTGCTTCCCCTCTCACCTTCACTAATTTACTCATCACTTGTAAAATAGCATAATCCTTATAATCTCCAACTTGCTGGACAAAAATATCGACGTAATATTGCGCGGCGTAACAAAAACAACCAAAAATAATTAGTCAATTTCTAGTTTCATTACTCTAATCGAGCATTAATAGTGTAATTTATAGAAGTAATTTGCAAAACCAACTTGATTGGAGTGTATTTAAGTTTTTTCATCTTCACACATCAAGTACACACTCTAACACTCATTGTTTGCTCCTTGAGGAAATCGACCCCGACTCATAGTTGGGTACTATTCTTCCAACGACCTCTTGCATTCATTGTTGAGTGTGGATTGGGAATGGATCACAACAAGCTCTAAAAGACCTAAAAGGGTATCTATCGAGCCCTCCATTACTATCAAAATTAGAGGAAGACGAATAATTTCTAATATACTTGACGGTCTCGGAGGTCGCGGTAAGTGTCGTTCTAGTCAGGGAGGATGAAGGTATAGTCTCCTATCTTTTGTGTTTGCGAAATTTAGACGGGAGCGGAAACTCGTTATCTGCACCGAAAACAATTGGCCTTAGCTCTCGTAGTCGCCTCTCGAAAGCTTAGGCCTTATTTTCAATTCCACCTTATAGTCGCGGTTACAACCTTTCCCCTGCGAAATGTCCTTCACAATTTTTAGTTGTTAGGTAGGCTAGCCAAATGGGCAGTGAAAATCAGTGAATATTATATTGAATATAAGCTCAGGACTGCGATCAATCACAAGTTTTGGCTGACTTTATGGCTGATTTCAGTCCCGGGCTACTGCCTTTGGGGGAGTTGATAAGCTAGGATTTTACCATAATTATACCCCTTGCGTGCTATTGCTTTTGTTACAAATTGCCACAAAATAGTCCCAAAAGGCTTACAAGTTGCGCTTGATTGCAGGTTTGAGCGACAAGATGACAAATGTCAAAGATCGGCTCAAAACGGAGTGAAACCTGCCAAGTGTCAAGAACAAGTGAAGTGGGGAACAGGAAGACCTAGCGCGGACCGCACTGATATGCTACGCGGCCGCGCTAGGAGATTCAGAGAGGGGTAACTTGAGGTGCAAGCCACACGGCTGCACCCCATTCCTGCGTGGTCCGTGCAAGGGAAGTTCAGAGAAGGCTTAAGTCTCACGCGGCCGCGCTACATATCAGTGCGGTCCGCGTGAAGGAGATTCAGAGACATGGAATTTTGGCCAAGTCAAGCTATGCGGCCACGCCCCATTCCTGCGCGGTCCGTGCCGACCCTCCGCCGCGGCCGCGCTACATTTGTGCGCGGTCCGCGGCCCCCAACTTCAGAAGATGAAATGTTAGAATTCAAAGAGCCTACGCGGCCGCGCTACCTTTTTGCACGGTCCGCGCTGACCCCGCAGGGGGTATTTTTGTCCAAAATTTCCAGCTCAGTATAAATAGATCTTTTTACCATTTTTAGAGGAAGTTTTTTATATTCTGAACAAGAGCTGCGCTCGTGGGAACTATTGTGTAGCCTATTTTGGCAATTTTCCTCTTCAATATCATAATTTTTAATTAGTAATCAATCATTATGTTATTTTCATCATCTACTTCTATTGTTTCTTCTTTAATTATGTCTAGCTAAACCCATTAGCTAGGGTCGTGGCTCAACCCTAGTGTGGATAGTTAATGGGTGTTGCATTCTAGGATGAGATTGAGATTGGGTATTTGTTATTTGGGTTGATTTTGTGTTTCAATCTAGAATTTGTGGTTGCAAACATGAATTCAAGCTTAGTGGGTCTAACTCTTCTCGAGAAAGAGAGTCATATGACCCTAAAAGTTAACCCAACAAGGAATTGGGATGGACCCATGAAAATGGTAGTCCCAATTAACGGGTTAAACCTCGAAAGAGTAACTACCCTACTTGAGCCCTAGTTGCCCGGTCTAATTGGCCTACCTAATTGATCTCGAGAGAGTCAATTGGGCAAAATCGTTCTCTCTACCGAGAGGTGTGCAAATGAGTGCAATTGTGCAACGGCTATAGCAATCAATCCAGATTTATCAATCTCCCCTTAGTAGCTTCTACCCGTTAGCTAGCCACCTAGGTAGTGTCACGACCCTAGTGCCTTTTTCCTATATTAAGCACAACTTAGCAATATTTCCCTAGCATAATTTAGCTTTAATCCTTAGATTACAATAGTAGTTTTAAACATAAAAACCCCCAAAAATGTTAAGAGTGCAATTAAAAGTACAAACGCAACTCTAAGCTAAACAGGCAATACAACTCCATTCCAAGCTCCCTGTGGAAATTCGACCCCGATCCACTATTCGGGTATTAGTTATTGCTACCCACTCTTCCTACCATTGTGTAGTGTTGAGACGGCTGCGATTAGACACAAAAGAGGCGGTGATGGTGTCGTATACGACATTAGGAGTTTGGACCTTATTCACAAACGGAGCATTCAATGTGAAAACATCTGGGCTCGAGGTGGTCTTAATCTCACCCTCGGGAGAAATCCTGAGGCAGGCCATAAAAATTGTTCACTTGACTAACAATGAATCCAAGTATGAGGATTTGATTGCAGGACTTGAACTCGCCCGGGGCCTGGACTCGGATGTCATTGAAATCAAATGTGATTCCAACTAGTAGTAAATCAAGTATGTGGAATCTTCGACACGAAGGAGGAACGCATGAAACAATAGATTAAAGTTCAAACTTTGCTCGTACAGTTTAGGGAATGGTCGATCACCCACATCCCGAGATAAGAAAACGCAGAAGCAGATGCGTTGGCCAATTTGGGATCGTCCACGAAAATGAAGGGATCAGATTCTGGTACTGTCGTATAGCTCATGCACTCGGTACTAGATTGTGGGTGGTTATATGAAGTTAATACAACCAACTTATCTAGGCCTGTAGGAATGAGATCATCGATTACCTTAAGCATGAAAAGCTACCCGAAGACCCGAAAACATCCCAGGAACTCCGCACTAAAGCAACTTGTTATAGCTTATGGGGGGGCAGTTATATAGAAGGTCGTTTCAAGGCCCGTTGACCCGATGTTTGGGAGCCTCGGAGGCAAACTACGTCATGAGAGAGGTTCACGAAGGAGTTTGGGAGAATCATTCTGGTGCAGATTCGTTGGTGCTAAAATTAGTCAGACCAGGATACAATTAGCCTCGGTGGAACAAGACACGAAGGCATTCATCTAAAAATGCGACAAGTGTCAGCATCATGCACCGTTGGTACACCAATCCGAAGAACTGCTGCATTCAGTTCTATACCCATGGCCATTTATGAAATGGGGGATGGATATAGTTGGGTCGTTGCCGCCGGCTCCAGTGAAGGTAGGATTTCATTTAGTTCTAACCAATTATTTCACTAAATGGGTTGAAGCAGGTCCTTACTAGAAGATCAGTGAGTGCGAAGTGGTCAATTTCCTATGAGAAAACATAATTTGTCGGCGTAATACCAAAGGAGATTGTCTACGACAATGGGCCACAGTTCATAGGCTCCAAGGTCGGGAATTTCTTGAAGACTTGAAAAGTAAAAGAATCACTTCTTCACCATACCATACTTGTGCAAATGGGCAGGTGGAATCAACCAATAAGGTGATTATTCAAAACCTCAAAAAGAGGTTGGAAGCACCGAAAGGCAAGTGGCCCAAAGAGTTACTGGGAGTGGTATGGGCATAGCGGACGTCGACCAAATCGAGCACAGGGGAGACGCCTTTCTCTCTCGTATACGGCACAGAAGCTCTGATCCCGGTGGAAGTAGGAGAACTGACCTTGCGTAACTTCCGGGCAAACGAAGAGGTAAATAATGAAGCATTGATGGTCAAATTGGAGCTACTTGATGAACGCAGGGACTTCGCGCACATAAGGATAGTGTCCCAAAAATAAAGAATGGAAAGATACTATAACGAAGGATCAATTTTTGCTACTTTAAAGTGGGATATTTGATTTTGAGGAAAGCGACTCGGAACACCCGAGAGCTTAATGAGTAAAGCTGGGTCCAATGTGGGAAGGCCCCTATTGGGTTTCAGTTGTCACGGAAAAGGATCATACGAACTACAGAACCAAGACGGAGTCAAATTGCCGAGAAACTAGAACGTGACTCACCTAAAAAGGTATTACTGCTGATGGATCCTGCTTATACTAAAAGTATATGTTGCACTCTTTCTCCCTTTGATCAGTTTTTGTCCCAATTGAGTTTTCTGAAAAGGTTTTTAACAAGGCAGCAACAGAAAGCATACTACGAAGGAAACGTCACCAGCTGAGATAAGACCTTTAAATGACAAGGCATTGAAACAACAAATCACTGCGGGATGGTTAAATAGTCTTTGGCTCAGTGGAAAATTACTATTGGGAAGCAAAACATGCCATCGGACCTAAGGCTATTCAACCGTTCACAAGTGTTTTTCCTCGAACAAGCCACTAGGGGGTGGTTAGAAAAATTTATCTCGATAGCAAAGTTCCTAACGGGAAATGAAGCTTGGTATCAACCAAAGATTATCCAACCATTTACTAGGTTTTTTCCTAAAAAGAGCAAGACTTCCAGTGTTCCAATTCGCTTTCTTCGTATCCGTAACACTGGGTAGAATAATATGTGGATACGACAACATGATTTCCACGAAAACCAAGAAATGCGAGACCCATGAACAAAAATGTCTCAGCGGGACCGGAGACTGCACAGCTAGCCCTATAAAAATAAGTTGTACAAATTAGCCACATATAATGGCAACTTCTTTTCTTTCAGCAAAAGAATGCTTATGTACTTTTGAAGATAGAAGGAATAAAATAAAGTCCTTTCATTTTCATCTTGTTTCTTTTGCAAACGATGAATTGATTTTATCATGTGAAAGTTAACTAAGTATTTCAAATGCTAGTGTCGAAATGAACAGGAGGTGTTCTCTTCAAGAGCACCATAAACATAAGAGATCCCTCTCTTATGAAACCCCTACAGTAAAGGGTTGGTTTCAGAAGAGTTTATGCCTGGAACCCAAAATTGTTATCGGGGGAAATACACTCGAAGCCTTGCCTAATTAAAAAGAATAAACTTTGCGCAATGCTCAAACAAAAAGTAATTTTATTTATGAAACATGCCAAGTGGCACAAGTACAAAAATACAAAAGGAAAACAACAAAGAAAAAGAAAGCAAAAAAGCTAAACTACATTGCCCCCAGAACTCAGGGGAAGAGAAGCATTTTTGTCCCCCGGAGAAGTAAGTGGTCCTGCCACTGGCTCAAGATCTTGGCCTTTATCATTATCCTCTTAAAGTTCCTCCTCGATTCCTAAAAACTCGGAACCAGAACTAGAAGAGTCAGTTGCATCAGGCTGAGCCGGGAGGTATTCTCGAGCAGTATACTCCAGCGCTCGAGCCTTGGCGATCTCATCATCGATATCAATGACGCCCACTTTGGCCTCTTCCAAGGTTTTTCTCCTCATATGATATATAGAGTGTGTTTTCGATGATGAGTGAATCCCCTTGGCGCTGAAGTTTTGATTTAAGCCGATCAACCTCGGTCAAAAGGTCATCCCGCTTGGATCTCATGGCACTAGGGCTAAGATCGAGATCACGGATTATGGTTATACGAACATTATTGTGATCCATGATATTCTTATACTTATCCTCCATCTGGGAATGTTTCTCCTCAGCAGCAGCGGCCTCTTCAGCTTTGGAATTCAAAGCTGCTTTCAAGTTATTCACTCGCTCAATGGAGGCAATCTCTTGCTCGGCAGCAACAAGCACGGCATCTTGAACTTCAGACCACTTAGCCTTAGGTTCTTGGAATGGAACAATTAATTGAGGAGTTTCTTGACTAAGGGCAATTACCTCCTGCTAGCTAAGCTGTAGCCAAGCCTCAAGATCACTCGCCTCAACGGCTTTCTCTTTTAATACCGGGAGGCGCGCGGCGAGTTGGTCCCTCTAGACCAACAGTTGATCACACTCGGACCTAAGTCCCTCTTTATCGAGGACCAATTTTTGAAGGCCCTCAGAAGCAAGGAAGTTGGCCTAGGAAGCAAATACCAAAGTTAGAAACCCTGTCATAGCAAGTCAAGAAGGAACAAGTAGTAAAGAGAACAAGTACATTACCGATGATTCATTGTGCATGGTTTTATTTATCATACACTCCCCTGAAAGAGAGTGTATTTTCTTCTTATCTTTCTCTGAAGCCAGCGGTTTCAAATAATTAGCGAGTTTCATCGGCCTAGACAGTAGATGGCACACCGTGGACACCGAGAGAAAGACACTCCTCCTCCCCTGGGATCTGTAGAAGGGGGCGAGTAGTTGTGCCCCAAATTCCCATGGTCAGGGGACTGGGGAGGAGGGAAATCCTCCTCTCGGGCGTCTGCGGCCGGTGGGGGAGATGTAGCAGTTGCTGGTGATGAAGGTATGACCGGCGTGGAGGGACGTGTGTTGTAGGTTGAGAAGCAGCTGCGGAAGAGGCAGTGCTATTTGTTGGCTGCTCACCACTCGAAGGCAGAAGAGGCCCGGTACTCGACCTCATAGTACCAGAGGCAGCAATTGGGACTGGAAATGGAGAATCAACATTCTCCACCAAATCCATTTCTTCAAAGAGCTCGCCCGCAGTTGGGGTTCTAAGCTCTCCAGATTGAGCATTCTATTAAGCTGATGAAGATCGTTGTCTCCTTTATAGAGAAGCCCCTTCATCAATGGCTTCCCCATCATCGTCAATAACCATAGTGACTGCGGCTGACTCAGGCACGACTTTCTTCACTTTCTTACTCTTACCCTCGGTCGATGAAGAACGACGCATTTTTGGTTGCTTGTTCTACGGCCGGGGACTTCGAGAAGAAGCACTTGCACCGGGAGCAAACCCGAGGGCACCTGTCCAAGTGAGAGCCTTCTTCAACAACCACGCGACTTCTATAGGATCAACCAAAATGTTCTCCTCGGGGATGGAAACAGAACCCTACAGGAGACCTGAATCCAACAAAAAAAGTGGGGTTAGCCAATTTTCTTATGTACAAAGATAGAATGAAGGCAAAATCAGTTTACCATGGTTCTTGACCCTCTACCCATACTTGGGGGCCAACTCTTTCCATCGGCGGGTCTCAGGCATGGTGATGTCTAAAATATTCTGAACCCACCGGTCCAGGCCATCAACACTTGGTGGTGTCCATCGAGTTGCTAAAATAATGAAAAGAGAAGGGTTAGCAATGACATGAAAAAACCTTTTTCAGAAAAATAGATAGACTTTGAACTTACATGAACGAGTCCAGTAAAGGTTGGAGTTGTGGCCGGGATGATATCCATGGTAGCAATGGCGACAAACCGCTTCATCCATCCACGGTTATTATCGTCATCTATGCTGGTAAGCAATGCATGGTGGCCACACTTGCTGAAATTTATTACTCCCCCACGAAAGATCTTGGGAGAGTAGAGGTTCATCATATGAGCCAAGGTGAGGGGCTCCTTAGTTTCCTGGAACAGCCACCGTAGACAGGCTACCGTTTGCCACACCAAAGGGCCCACCTGTGCCAAACAAACCTGGTACCGGTGGCACAGTTCCAAAATCACGGGGTCAAGTCCCTCGCTCAAAGAAAACGGGCCCATAGTGAAGGGATACGTGTAAAAATACGTAAAAACCTTCTTAGTAAAGGTCACTCGCTCCACCAGATGGGGAGCAATGATGTTTAAGGCATGGCAGTCACAGTCCTCCTTCACATCAGGATTACTAGAAGGGCGAATAGAAGAAGGGTATTTACCAACAACCCAAGTGCGAGGGTTTGAAGTAGGGAACTTCTCTTCGAAGTCCTTGGCAATGTTGAGAGGTTTGGGGATGATGCTGCTCACCGTAGGAGGATCAATATCAACATCGACCTCTTTGTCTTTGCTCCTCTTCAGTCCCCCACCGAAGAGAAGACCAGAGTTCTTGGAAGAATTAGTGTAAGAAACCATAATGAGCAGAAGGTGATAAGAGTTTTTTGAAGAAGATCAAAGGGAGATGAAAGTAGAAAGGAGTTGAATGCAAAGGTGTTGAGAGAGTTCATGAAACTGTTGAGTGTAAAAGAAGAAGAATGAGGCAGCTAAAGTCTTGGCCATGATTACCTCGAAAACCGGCAAAAATATTGCTAAATCATGGAATAACACGTGTTCGGGATATTAAATGCGAGGAGACGTGCATCTTATCAAGCGTCAGAATACTTTCAGTAGGGTTTAGAAAAAATTTCGCCAAGAAAAGAATCTTCATCAACTTCCCAGTGACACAAAGATGTGCCACTGGAAAGTAGGGGGACTACCTGTATAGGGTAAATCGATTTATACTAAATATTCAAATGATAGAGAGACACGTGAAAATGGAGGCAGACGGAAGATGAAGCGAGTGGAAACTAAGGCCGAGGACAACAGCTTCAGTTGGCACCTGGTAGATCCCGAAGGGAACATAGCCAATGCGAGCAAACAAATATTTGTCACCAGATAATATTTAATGAAGAATATTCCTCGGTATTAAATACAAAGCCGTTGCAGAGAATTTTGGCATTCATGACCTGCCATTACATATTCATCAATGACCCTCATTATTGTCATTTAAGAGGGACTTAATCCTAGGACCTTGTTTCTTAGGTATAGCTATAAATAGTGACTTCAACAACCATTGTAACAAACGAAGTCTCCGGAAAAACTTATGCTACACACTATTCCCAAGCTAAATAACAATTTATTTTCTGTGTAATATTGTTCTTATCAATGTCTTTGGAAGCCCTGCTCCCGTAACCAGGCTACCTGATGTTTATTTCGATTTCAACACTAAATCTTACACTTCAATTAATTTACTTATCATTTCGGGATCAAATCGATTCGTTTGTTTATAAATCACTATAAATCTAATTGTACCATTTTACGGGTAAACACTCGACCAAACCAATGAGTCAAGGCTCTTTCTTGTTTACATAATTAATAATAAATTTTATTCATTGTTTCTATTCTATAAGTACCGATAACGGTGATGATAAATCTACATTGCAGACCAAAAAAAGAATAACATAACATAACATGAAGCAAAAGTATGCAATTCAACTGCTGCTCTGTCTGCTACAACATCGATCATTATATGTAGACTATGGGAGAGGTAGACATAAGCGTTACCATCAAACTACCAATCTCATCTAATTAGAAATACTAATTTTAAGATACGCGCTTTGCGCGTGTTTTTCATATCAATGAATGATTTCTTTTTATAAAATCACATAAATAGTATCGTACGATATGTTTAAACTATACAAAGTGTAACTTTCTAAAAATATGTTTGTAGATCCATTTAGCTAGCTCAATGAAGGATAAAATTATACCACATGGAAGTTCTCTAAGTTTTTTAGAAATATCTCGTCAAAATCATTATTATTTGTATGCTTTAATATTGAAAAAAAAAACTTTTATCACGATAATTTTTCAAACAATATAAATAAAAAATTTGAATCTTTTTCTTTTAGAAATATGGAAATGAAGAGGTTAGCCTATAAAAAAATTAATAAGTTATATATAAATTGTAAAATGACTAATATTAAGTTAATATTTTACAAGAATAGGCCTTTAAAATTTTCATATTATGCATAAATTTTAAGATGGTCAAAATGAGTTAAAAAAATATATGTAGTCAAAATATGGACTACATTTTAATGACATAAGTATCATTTTCAAAAAAATAATTATATAAATTCACGTATATTTCCTTCGAGAGAAAGTGAACATGGAATCTTGAATTGCTTTACCAAATTCAAATATGTTCTTGCCCTTTTGTTTTTTGAGCTTAATATGTATTGCTAATTATATCAAATCTCTATGTATTTAGATCGGGACAAAGAATTCCAAGCTGCCAACAAATCTTTCAAAGATTTCTTGAGAAAAAAGACCCCAAAAAAAGGATTTAATTAAATATTCAACTTATCTCAGGTGCTATCGGTGAAACTTGATATATAAGTGCCTAATTTGTAGGCCTATGTACAATAAAAATTTGTTATAAACTAATTGTTTGATTCATATAAGGTAATGTTTTAATCAATTTTAAAATCCTAAATATTAGTATTTCTTATCTAGTTGAATAAGGAAAGATTTTATGACCAAAATTTTAGTTAATTTTAAAGTGCTAAAAATTACTCCCTCTATTCCAGTTTATGTGAACTTATTTTCTTTTTGGTTCATTCCAATAAGAATGACTCCTTTCTAAATTTGGTAACAATTTAGCTTAAACTTACAATTCTACCCTTAATGAGAATATTTTATAAGCACGTTAACACTTTGGGCCCCTTTTTAACTTGTTTAGAACCACAAATTCCAAAAGTCTTCATTTTGTCTTAAACTCTGTGCCCAGTCAAACAGGTTCACATAAATTGGAACGGAGGGAGTAAGAATTAACTTAAATTACAATCTCATCAAATAAAATTCAATTTTAAGAGGTAAAAAGACGAACGACGCTAAAGAGTTTCGTGCTTTTAATATAGTATATATATATATATATATATATATATATATATATATATATAAGATGAAAGGCGCACCTCAATATGTTCCAAAGGTACAGTAACTGATGCCATAGCACAGTCCTACTAAGAAAAGAACAACGATTCAGTAACTAAGGAGACCTTGAGAATTTAATTATTTCTTATGGCTCCAAATCATTTATCTGTTGGACTCGGCGATTTCACTTCACTCACTGTTTTCTACCATTCTTCCACGAAATTACATACAATCACAAAGAATCTTGAACGGGCACTATGGATCTTTTGCTTTGATAATAGGCAACACACATTCTTCTATGCCTTACTTGCTACTGATTTCATTGGTCGCAAGTGCCCTTGCCTATTTCCTTACTGGATTTCAAAATGGATTTAGCCATTTCATCTACTTTACTTTGGTCCTTTTCACTTGTATGATGATAGTCGAAAGCGTAATATGATGAACATTGCAACTCTGGTGCCTAATTTTCTCATGGGCATTGTAATAGGTGCATCAATAGAAGGACTAATGATATTAAGCGGTGGTTGTTTTCAATTACCTAATGAATTGCCTAAACTTATTTGGAAGTACCTATTGTACTACATTTTACGAAGGGAAACAATCAGACAATTAGTGGAGAAGAAGTCTTAAGAGATAGATGGCAAGTAGAAATGGAATACTCAAAGTGGGCAGATCTTGCCATTCTCGTAGGAATGTTAATTTTGTATCGTCAGTTATTCTTCCTGATAATCAAGACAAATGAAAAGGTTATGCATGTAGTGAAAGGATGATCCATTTCAAATCTATCAAACCAAAGTAGACAAATTATGGCCAAGTCCCTAGCCGCCTCAGTCCTCACCTGTCAATGGACTCACTTCATCTACTGAAATTCCCACCAATAATGTATAAGATATAGTTCTTTCCTGGGGATTTCTGGTAGTACTTTTTGAGTTTTTTTAAACTCTCTCTGTAGTAGTAGAATAGATTCAGATGAAAGGGTTCACAAGAAATATGATTGTGTTTCCTTTTCCGAATGTAAACCAGTGGTAATGTAGTTTCAAGATTTTGCTGAACTCGTCAATTATGCTTAATTAACTGTAATACCCCAACACTCAAGCCTGTAATTCTACTGATTTATATAAACTTATTATGAAGTTGTTACATGAAATTTTGTTTTGAGGTTGAGGGGAGTTGAACAAGTGCTTTATGAACTGTGCTCCACTTCTGCTAAGCATAAACGGTATATGCTGAGTTCTTTTGGGGAGCATGAATACCAAGTTTGAAAATTGTTTAAAGATAACACGTTTTCAAGATTGTTAAAACTAGTGCAAGTTCTGACAATAGCTTAAAACTAAGAAGTCATTATGCTTTCAAAATAATATGAAAGTCAAGCTTTAATAGTAGTAAAGAAAGAAAGAAAAGCTTGTCTTTCAAAATCCTAAAAGAGAGAAGTTAAAAGAAGGGGGTAACTAGAAATAGCTTTTTTGATAACTGTAGTGTCCAGACCACCTTATGCACACCTCGACTAGTTCTACGGGATACATGCTACCTCCCATCAGCATCAAGTATCAAGTAACTCTATCCACCGGATATATGTGAAGAAATCACCTAGTGTTTTTGTCTCTGCTGGGATTCAAACTTGAGACCTCAAATTCTCAATCCATTTTATTGACCACTAGACTACACCCTTGGATGCACTAGAAATATCTATTCAAAGGAAGTATTAGCCCTCCCTTACATCATTTCCCATAACATACCTCCTACACAGCGGGCGATTGTTCCAGTCGATCATATGCTGTGAGATTCACAAAATGAGTCCCATTCGATCGTAGTTCATGCAAAAAAATTCAAAATATTCATGTTGGATTTCAAAGCGATTCAGAAGAATAAGTCACAACACATTTCTGAAGTCTTTACTGCCAAGCATGCTCTACATACAAAGGTGACTTCGGCGTTACAAACTCAAGGGTCAAACACATGAAAGAAGCTATCATATCTCTAAAAGAAAACTCATAACAGAATAAATTGACGAGGGTTCCTAAAGCATCTTTTTTATCTGCATTAATTTGAAGTTTGAAAAACATATCTATGCAATATATATATATATATATATATATATATATATATATATATATAGTAGAAAATCAGAACAAACAGAGTAAAGAGTAAAGATTGACCTTGAAATCCCGAAAACAAAACGAAAACGTGGAGAAACTTTGATATTGAATCGATTAGCAGAAACAAGAAGTCATAGGACTGCTGCCTGCTCGTCAAGTCTGTTTAGCAGAAACAAGAACAAAACCACATATCAAAGAATCCCACGTCGACACAGACGAAAAGGGGGCAACAAAAATCAAAGGATCCTGTTGACCATGCAAACAAGACATAGGTTTCGGTCATATTAAGTTACATATCTATTTCGTAGTAACAGGGAACTAGCCGCTATTTACATAATGATAATGCAGCAAGAAGAGCATAGCACAATGTAGTCACAGAAAGAAAACGATTCGAACAACTTAAGGGGCCAACTTATGTATCTATTCAGCAAATAAGCCTCAAGATGATTATTATAGATATGATTGATGATATCAATGTTTCCTCTCCATGTGAAAGCGCCAAAAAAAACCTGTACTCTTTTGAACTCTGTTTTGCCCCTTTTGTGTTTCCATTGTTGCTGCACCAGTAATTCGGGAGATAAAGATAGGAAAAAGAAAGAAAACCCTCTGATGGATTTAGAGTAACATTTGTGATAACACTGGCTACGGGGACTTTATGCGATGATTACTAGAAAGGGCTCTGCAGTTCCCAAGCTTTTGCCCAGATTGTTAAGTTTGATTGACAGAAGAAATCAAAGTAGAATTGCAAAGAAAATACAGGATAAGGAGAGAACCAAGAATCTGTAACCTAAGTGATATGGAGGAGGCCAGCACTACAGAAAACATTAGAATATATCACCAGAGAAGAGCTGTGGAGTAAAAGAGGATGATTACGGATTTGCTTTAATGGACGAGATTGGACCAAAGGAATTGTTAATGAGATTGGATTTCTCGTTTATTTCTTTGTTTACTTATTTGATGCAATGCCAAAAACATGCTATCTGAAACAACCACTTGAATCCACACAGCAATAGACCTTATAAACTAATCATGTGTCTAAACAAAGCAAACAACTATTCAGCATTCAAATAGTTTAAACTCCTCTTAAATCTGACTCAAACATCTAGATAATTTTTCAAGAATATAAACAACACAGATATATATCAAGTATCACACATCAATTAATCAAGCAGTATCGAGGAGCATACTCATGTTCACGTTGAAGCAAGGAAAACAGAGCAACGATTGAACAAATCCTAGTAAAGGAGAAACTTCACCAATTGTTTTTTGGCAGGCTCAATCTTGCGTTATTTTACATTACGGATAAAGGAACACAATCATATTTCTTGTGAACCCTTTTGTTTGCATCTTTACATATACAATAAAGACACTTAAAAAGTCTGAATAAGTATTACTAAAAACATTTAAGTTGCAAGGAATGACCTGCTATCTGGTCATACATTATCGGTGGAAATGTCATGAGATGAAGTGAGTCCATGGAGAGGCAAAGCAGGTAAGGACTTGCCCATGATTTGCCTACTTCGGTTTGATAGAATTGATGTTGAAGCTTTTATTGTATGCACAACTTTTTCATTTGTCTTAATAATCAGGAAGAAGTCTAGATGGTACACAATTAGTGTGCCTACTAGAATGGAAAGGTCTATCCACTTTGAGTATGTCATTTCTACTTGCCATTTATCTCTCAAGACATCTTCTCCACTAATTGTATGATTGTTTCCGTTCAGATTGTCAGTGAATGTTAGCCCATCAAATTCATTCTTAAACATGCCTTGGTAAGCATACTTGTGGAACGAAAGGTAGTATAATGGGTACTTCCAGATTAGTTTAGGCAACTCATTAGGTGTTTGAAAAAAACCACCACTTAATATCTGTAGTCCTTGTATTCCTGCGCCTATCACAATGCCCATGAGGAAATTGGGCACGATAGCTGCAACATTGGCCATTAGGCTCTCGACTATCATCATACTGGTGAAAAGGACCAATGCAAAGTAGATGAAATGCCCAAATCCATTTTGAAATCCAGTGAGGAAATAGGCAATGGCACCTGGAACCAGTGAAATTAGTAGCAAGTACGGCATAGAAGAAAGAGTGTTGCCAATCACAAAAGCACAACAACCATAATGCCCGTTCAAGTTTTCTCTTTGAAACACCTACATTTTCTCGAAGAAATCAAATTAATTAGTCAAGATAAAAGATTAAACAGAGAATTCGTTAGTTATGACGATGAAACAAGAATACCTTCATGTCCTCCACAAATGAAGGGAATCCACCAACTGTCATAAATGTCATAAAAGAAACAACAAAAGCCACCATTAGACCTCTTTCCTGAAAAGTTAATATTCAAAAATCTGTTATGATTCATAAATTGCGTGTTCATCTAGCAGTACTGAAATTTCTTTTGATTCCTTATCCCTATTAATTAATTGTTTATACCTCGATTGAACCATAGCTTGAGTCGACATTATAGTAGATAGAGCCAAGACCTAAAGCAATGACAACATAAGACGCGAATCGCATCCAATAGTAGCCAAGATCGCGGAACATGTTCACAGAAGACCTCCTTGTCAAAACAAGGCTTTGCGTAGTAAAGTTTGCATGGCTTCTTTTTTCCAATATTTCACCACCCTGAAAATATATAATGGCGGTTAGAGTGATTCCTTCTCATCACCTTCAAATGACCCCTCCTCCTTCCTTTCCCTTTTGGTAGTTGCTGCTTACCTGTTGACATATTTCTAAAACCTGGTTCTGAATTTTATGATATCCTTCGGATGATTTATATGAATTAAAGAGAAGATCTACCACTTCTTCTGTCGGTTTTCTTCCAGCTAAACCATGTTCGATATCCTATTAATAGGGCAATAACATTCAGTAAAAATGCAAAATTTGGCCTCAATATCATAGAAAAGGAAAGAGTATGGATACCGTTTAAAGGGTTTACCTCATAAAATCTTTGCTAATTGTTTTAAGAAAATGATCTGACGGACTCTGAAGAGCTGGGCAAGGGAAACCATTTGTCCCAAAAAACTATCATGACAACAGAAGAGATTAAAAACATACTAGCAAACTGATGAAGATTTTACATGTACTTGCACTAGTAAGCCTTTAGTAGTTCATCTAAACATACCTCAATTGCTGCACTAGCAGGTCCAAAATACACTGTTCTTCCTGAAGACATGAGGCATAGATTGTGGAAGAGGTTGAAAACTTCAGCACTGGGCTGATGAATAGATGTAATAATGGTTCTTCCCAATCTTTGGCGTGAAATTCCGCTCATCACATAATAAGATGCAGCACTGTCGAGGCCACTGGTTGGTTCATCCAGGAAGAGAAGTTTTGGTCGCGTTAGAATCTCCATGCAAAAAGTCTCCTCTTTTGTCCTCCGCTAATTCCTTTAGTGCCCCATCCTCCAATTCTTGTGTTCATTGCATCTTGCAACCCCTTCTCCTTTATAGTCTGCTCTGCTATTTGAATTTTCTCTGATTTTGTCATGGAATCTGGCAGTTGGAGTTGTGCAGAGTAGTAAACAGCTTCTTTAACAGTTAGTGTTGCCAGCAGAGTTTCATCTTGAGTCACGTATGCCTGATTTTACAGGATAAAGAGCGTTAGCATATTGTGTTGTAATAGTTCGTTAGTTAATGCTAATCGACAAAAGTTTTCTATCATTGGTACTTTAGAAAGAGTTCAATGGCCTTACACTCACTGTTTGTTTCTCTTAAAAACGCCTAATTATACACAGCCAACACATTAAAGTGTAGACCTTTTTTTTCTTTTCAGTTAAATAAAATCTAAAACCACCATCAAACCCTTCCCTCTCTCTCCACAAAGTCCTCCTCCCTCCGATGAAATTCCATTCCAGACAAGTGAGAGCAGCGTTTTGTGTTAACCAATTGAAAACTTTTGAAAATTTCCACGCTAGTTTGGGTTTCCGCTACTGATTCGAAATGAAGCCGACGTAGTGATTCGAACGGAGTTCCGCCGGGCGACGGTGGGGTACAAATGGCTAGCACGACCGGAAAAACTGAGGGAACCCCCAGGAAAGAAAGAAAGAGAAATGATAGAGAGAAAAGGAGGTGGAGGATTTCGCCTGGAGAAACATAGAAGTCTGAACAATTTGCTGGAGATTGAAATTGAGAGAAAAACCGTAAATGGAACTAACAAAGAGGGGTTTATTTGGGATCAGCTCAAAAAGACGAAGAAGTTCTCATAATTAAAGAGATTAAAGATCGCTCAAAGGGAAGTTGAAATTTGCTAAGACAGTATTTAAATCATTTATTCACCAATGTCAAAATGTCGTTATTCTTTTTTTTACCTTTAAAAATAAATTTCATATTTTATAAAATTATAATTTAAGTTACTGTTCTTAAAATTTAGGACTTTAATATCAATTAAAATTTTGCTTATTAAATTATTCTTCATTTGAACTAAGTAGAAAGTCATAAATCTAACTTTTTCAATTAATAAAAGAATGTTACTATTTCAGTTTATAGTCACTTTATGGTGCACGTTAGAATATAGTGATAATATTCTTGTTTTCTCCATGCACACGTTAGGTTTTGTGTAGTTCTTTTTTAGTTTTAATTAATTATTTTAGACTAAATTAGATTAGAATAAATTTATTTGTGGTAAATATCCATACAATTATAAGAAATAATATATCAGCACAAATACATTCCATGTTAGATATAATGATAATTCCGATTAATATTTTAAACGTTGTATATTACAATTAATTTTTAAAATATTGATGGGCTAATATCTTCATTTTATATAATTTAATTTTCTCAATTAAAAAATAATAGAGAAAGACTAAGCAGGAACTATAACTAAAGTTGGTAATTCTCCGGCACTCCTTAATTAAAAATTTATAACCGGTCGCAAAATTAAAACTAATTAATAATTTTCTATGATTTGATTGTCTTAGTAAAAAGAAAAGAAAGAAAGGGTTTTTATGAAACAGCGTTTGATCCTCTTATACAATAGTATGTCCATTGCCTTTTAATCAAATCAATAAATATGAAAAATACTACGATTAGATATAAATTATTTCAATATATCCACAATTATCATACTCTTTTATTTAGTATAAAATTCTAGAAATATTTTGAAAATGACATTTAACAGTTGCGTGCTAGATGTACCTAGTTTAATTATAATATTTTATATAATTTTTAATGATTCATACTAATTGATATGGGGTACACGCACAAAGCGTACCCTAAAACTAGTACTAACAATGGAGTAGCCATTTAGACATGTATATTTTATAAATGAATGTTTGGTCTATAATTATTTTTCCAATTATTCTGACTTTACCTTGAAATAGAGAATCTGAAATTGAAAAACTGATTTAAAGAATATTTCAAGTGAAATATTGATTTTCACTCATAAAATTTTAACCCTTTTCTTTTCAAGTGAGTTCATGCCCAGATAATATTAAACTTTCAAATACTTTGCAACTTTAATTTTTAATATCATTTGCTCAACTTCGACCAAATATTGTCAAAATAGACCCTTAAATTCTTTGATAACAATTGACATACTTGATAGCATTTGACATCCAAACTGGTAACTTTTTTCTGGCTTTAAAATGAAATGAGTAATATACTCTACTAATGGAGAAGTAAAAGAGATAAGTAGTTTCAAAAGGTCGTCCTTCTCTCTAAACTACCCCACACTCACATTAACTCCTCATCCTTAATTCACCTAGTGCATTTATGAATTCCGATCAAGTTCCTTCCCAAATCCCCCCAAAACCCCCTGACACTGCCATCGACTGCAACAAAAAGCAGGAAAAAGGTTTGGAAACTCCAAAGGTCCCCCCAATCCCAGTAGTGCCTTCTTTCAAGGACACCCTCCTAATGCAAGAAAACACCATTAATATCACTACAGACCCTTCCACCCCTCCACTTACTTGCTCCGACATGGACATTGAAAATGATCTCATGCTTTCCACATCCAAAAATGGCAACCACACACTCCCGATTACAATTTGGAAGACAAGCAAAGAATCTACCTACCATGGAAATTCTCATTAATCATAAAACTTCAAGGGAAAAAGATCCTTCACCATATACTAAACCGGAAAACCAAGAACTATGGAAAATAAACGAAAATTTCCCACTAATAGACCTTGGCAATGACTACTTTACAGTTAAGTTACAAAAGGAAGAAAATATGAACCAAATACTGGAAAAAGGTCCTTATTTCATATTTGGGCATTTTCTTTCAGTCCAAAGATGGCAACCAAATTTTGTTGCCATTGAAGCAGTCCAAAACTTCACTGATACGACTACCACAACTTCCTACTGAGTTTTACGATGGTCAAATTCTTCAAAGAATTGGGGGAGCCATAGGAAGACTTTTAAAGGTAGATGCATGTACCTCATCCTCCTTGAGGGGTAGGTATGCTAGATTATGCATTGAACTCCCAATGAAAGAACCAGTTATCAAGTCTATCTACATAGGTTCACATAAACAACAGATCCACTACGAAGCAGAACAATATTTTTGTAAACTATGCGGGAGATTGGGTCATGGAGCAAAGGACTGTCCTCACAAATTGGACAATGATGCTCAAAACACTCTCACTAAGTTAGAGACACCCATGGTTAAAAATAGCAGCAACAACCATAAACACAAGACGATGATTGGCACACAGTGTCTTTCACGACAAAAAGAAAACAACCCAAGAGGCAAGCTCTAGCAGGACAACAAACAGGTAGCAAACAACCAAGTCCAGGTATAGAAGTCAAATTATTTAATGCTGCCACAGGTAAGTACATTGATACTCAAAAACTAAAATATATCTCAAAAGATCCTAGCAAAGGTAGGAATAATCTCTCCCCTACGACCCCTGTTGAAATTCCTAGGAACAACAGGGCTGGTATCCACATAAAAACTCAAAACCGCTTCTCTCAACTACACCTAGAAAACCAGCATATAGTTTTGGATGAAACAACTCCCAATACTACCCATAATACCACTACTCACGCATGCATGAACCCCCTACAACAGGCTAAACCGGTTCATGCTCTCCTAGACCCACTAGAAGACAAATGCTTAATCACTAACGCCCAAAAGGACTACTCCTCTAATCCTAATAATAATCATCTTCAAAATAGTAATGATCACTCTAAGACTCCTATTACAAATGCTAACCAATCCGATTACAACACAACACTACATGCCAAAACTTACTTGGCTCCTCAAGAACCAAGCACCATACAGATGTCCCCACCGGACTGCCACGTGGCTAACGTATCCCATGCAAAATCTCCTATTAAGCCATGCACGCTAACCCTTTCAGAGAGCATGCAAATAGGCTTCATCATTCCCTCTCCACAGGCTTTATCTACATTAAATCCAAACCCCAAACTCTTCCAAGATGCCAAGAATCCCACTCACTCCTCGGAGACGATTCAGGCTGATCCAAATCCTAAGAAACCATCGAGCTCAAACGATGGCCAACGTACCTCCTTTTCCTCCTCAACTCCCAAACATCCTAGTGATCTATGCTCAGCCCCCATTACCCCAGGACCACCATCCAACGTCATGGATCGAGTTGGAATTGATGGGGAGAGCCTTATCTCTCCAACTCACACTCAATGGCTAGGAAACAATAATACTGGTTCAAAATCCTCAATTCCTAGCCCAGCTAATCTCCGAGGGTCTACACCTAGCCATGAACAACTACTTGAACCACATATGGGTCAACAACATACTACAACCCTTAGCCCCAGGAATGAACAACAATTTGGAACAAGCTATGAGAGCTCAATGGAACC
The DNA here is from genome assembly GCF_001879085.1 of Nicotiana attenuata. NCBI lineage: Eukaryota > Viridiplantae > Streptophyta > Magnoliopsida > Solanales > Solanaceae > Nicotiana > Nicotiana attenuata. The sequence continues at coordinate 654,086 of NW_017670355.1, forward strand.
TTCCTCCCCCATACCAACAGAACCCATACCTTCCCCAGAATATGGGGTTGGACCTCCCCTTCTTTCCCCCTCAGGAGCTCACTGCATTCAATCCCATTCTAATGCCCTGGAATCAGAATGCCATGTAGGTTCAAGAGCCAGCAAACCTAGGAAATATGGGGCAGCAGGAGCCTCAAGCACCAATCCCTCAAGAGATGGGAAACCCTTTGGAGGAAGAAGGGCCAGAGCCAATCGACCTAATAGGGGAATCAATGGTGGAATCCTCAAGCATAAACGAAGTCAAAGTTTTTCTATTTCTGGAAATGCAGGAGAAGAGGTATATTCTAGCATGTCCTCTTTCACTCTTCAAATGCACCATGGACATTCGTCCACCCCAAGATCCAACAGTAGGCAAACTGGCTATGATCCTGGTTCCCAGTCTAAGGAGGAACCCAATCTTTCCAGCCCCCTCCCAACAACCTCAGAATCCATTAATGAATCAAGCTAAAAATTTCATAATCTGGAACATTAGGGGAGGAAATAATGAAGACTTTAGGAGAAACTTCCATGACATGATCAACACTCACCACCCATGCATGGTCACCCTATTGGAGACTAGAATGTCTAGTCATGGCTGCCTTATGCACGAGTTTGGATTCACTGACATGATAGAGGTTCCAGCGGAAGGGCAGTTTGGTGGTATGGCTTCTATGGGATACAAGCCTAGTGAACGTTAACAACTTTGTGAGGAGGAACAATGAGATTCATGCTATGATCGAGGTACCCCCTATTCGTCACAATTGGCTTTATTCTTCTATATATGTTAGCACTAACTTAGCCACTAGAAATCAAATGTGGGATAACATCACTAACATCTTTGATAGTTATAAGGGGGCTTGGCTATTAGGGGGTGATTTTAATGACATATGGTCTGCTAATGATAAAATGGGAGGTAACCCCATAAATAGAAGACGTGTGGCTAAGCTTTGGTCTAAGATTAACTATTGTAACTTAATTGGTTTAGGATTTAAAGGTTGTCGTTATACTTGGTCTAATAATAGGAAATATAGATCCGACCTCATTATGGAGAGGCTTAACAAATTATTCTCGAATGACTCTTGGATTAACCTATTCCCTAGAGCCTCCGTCATTCACCTCCCAAAAACATATTCGGACCACAACCCCATCTTATTAGAATTATTTCCTAAAGCTAACAATCAAAATCCTAGGCCTTTTAGATTAGAATCCTTTTGGTGTAGCCACCCCGGCTTTAGTAACATAGTTCAGACTTGTTGGAACAACAATGACTTCATGACTGCCTCTACCATTTTTAAAGATAAGGTCACTACTTGGAAAAATGACACCTTTGGTGATATTTTCAAAAAAAAGAAAAGGTTACTTGCTAGACTAACTGGAATTCAAAACTCTACCGCTTATGGCCATAGTCCTTTTCTTCATAAATTAGAAGACTCCATAAAAATCGAGTATAACAATTGTCTAAAGTTGGAAGAAGATTTTTGAAAACTCAGAGCTAGAGTCCAATGGTTGAATGACGGTGACTCTAACACTAAATTTTTCCACCTAGTGGCTACTAATAATAGAAGGACTAACAAGATAGCCTATTTTAAAGACAATGAGGGTAATTGGATTGACGAACCCTCAAAAATTATGGACCATACCTTAAACTATTTCCAACAAGTGTTTGAAACTAGTCACGTCATGTCTAATTGGATCTCTATTAAATCCGATCCCCCAAGCCACAAATGCATCGATCTCAATGTGCTTGATAGGGCCATAACCCCCTAGGAGATAAAAAAAGACTATTTTTTCTTTCAAACCCTTTAAATCCCCTGGGCCGGATGGCTTACATCCCTTTTTCTTCCAACGTTACTGGGTTATCGTCAAACATTCAGTTATTAATCTTTGCATTAAAGCTTTTGATACAGGCACCCTCCCTAACAATATCAATGATACTTATCTTTGCCTCATCCCTAAAATCCCTAATGCAAATAATCTAAAAAAAATTCGCCCCATTGGATTATGCAACACCATTTACAAGGTGACCACCAAATTAATTGCAAATAGGCTTAGACATCACCTCCCCATATTATCAGTCCCCAACAAGCTAGCTTTTTCAAGGGAAGAAGATCATCGGATAATACCATAATCATCCAGGAGCTTATTCTAAAAATGCACAAACAAATTGGTAAAAAATGTAACATGGTCCTTAAGTTAGACCTGGAAAAGGCATTTGATCGTCTCGAATGGTCTTTTATCTACAGAATCTCCGTTACTTTAAATTTCCTCCTAAAATCTCTAATCTTATAATGAACTGTATCACCACTAGTAGAATCTCTATTCTAGTAAACGGAAGTAGAAGTAATTTCTTCAATCCTAGCAGAGGAATCAGACAAGGGGACCCTCTCTCTCCATATATATTCATCCTATGTATGGATATGCTTTCTACGCTCATCTCTTATAATGTTGACATCAAACAGTGGTCTCCTGTGAGAATGGGGAGGCACAACTACCCTTATCTCATCTATTCTACGCGGATGATCTTACCCTGATGTGCAACATTGATAACAACTCTCCTAACACTATTCTTTCTTGCCTCAACAACTTTTGCTCTCTTTCAGGACAAAAGATCAATAATACTAAATCAAAAATTTTAGTTTCCAAGAATTGCACTCCTGCTACCTCTAAATACCTAGCAGATCTGTTTGGTATTAAAATCAGTAGGACCTTCGGTAAATACTTGGGTTTCCCAATCACCAACACAAAACCAAAATCTTCAGATTATCAATTCATCTTGGATAATATGTCTAGAAGATTATCCACTTGGAAAACTAATTTCCTAAGTATGGTAGGTAGGGTTACCCTAGCAAACTCCGTTCTTAATAGTATACCCAACCACATTATGCAATATAACTTCCTCCCCACCAAAATCCTCAAACACATAGACAAAATTCAGAGAAACTTCATCTGGGGTACTACAAATACAAAAAAAAGACTCCATCTAGTCAACTGGAATACTATCACTAAGGAAAAAGCTTCCTTTCAGAACTGAACTGAAAGCTCATACACACAAATCTCGATCCTCCACAACATACCGCATATACCACACATTCAAGGATAACAGGAAAACTTTTATCTCCCTTCCAAGCCACAGACATCTACGCACTCAATTTGCCAAGAACTTCTATTTATCCCATCTAGAAGAAAAATCATTACACATCCCATACCTCTCATATTCGTAGAAAATGCACCGCTCCAGCAACTGTAGAAATCAACAAGAACTCTCCCAATTCCGTTTGCCCAAATTAAACTGCCAGGACTGAATCCTTCTAACTAGACCAAGCTAAACAAGCCATCAAAGCCCATGAACATTATTGCAAAATACCTGTAAGAACCCATTACCTCGAACACATACAAAGAATTGATCATATCCTTACCATACCGATTCGGTCTACTATCAAACCATTCCATCTATCTGAATTCCCTTCTGATTCATTTTCAACTTGATGCTCCCTCTTGCTGTAGTACCACAATCTCTCAATCCCAGGCTCACTACATGAGACCCAAGCAGAAGACCACACTGTCTAGGACCCATAAGCCACTGAATTACTCTTTCAAATATTCCCAGAAACACCATATTCCAGAATACTTTACTCTGAAGAACTTCCCGCGAACCTAAATCCGTTACGAGGAGGCCTAGGAATTCATGCTGCTAAGGATAAAAATCTAGTGAATTTGGCAAGCCTCTCATGGAGATTGATCCATGATATTCACAACCCCTGGGTGCAAACCCTATCCTCCATCTATGGCTCTAATAGAAACCCTAAAAACTCCTCCTTTATTTGGAAAAGTATTTTGATCGGATGGGGTCTTTGTAATAAGGGTATAAACTAGATCCCCAATAATCACTCCAACATCAATATTTGGGACTCAAATTGGATCCCAAATTTTAAAAATATTAGGCAAGCAATCCAAGGTCACATCACCTTTCAAGAGAGTAGCCTCTCCATAAAGGACATTTGGGCGGACAATACTTGGAATTTTAGAAATTTATCCTTTGAGTTACTGATCACGCCCAACTATGCCTTATAAAAAGGACTCTGCGGACGTTGCAAATATAACCCGAGTATTACGCCTAGGGTCGAATCCACAGAGAGTTAACCTATCAACCACTATCTTCAGACCCACTAATTCTTCAGAACCAGCTTCCCAAATATTCAAATCTCAGTTGAATGTTCTTTAACAACTACGCTTGCAAGTAACTAAATAGCTGTAAACTAAACTAATAAGGTTGTAAACAATTATGATAAAAAGCTAAGGCAATGATTTCCCCTGTCGATGGAATCCCTTCTGTTTATGCTCATACAAATTTAACCAACACATCTCTATCAATCATGAACGCTAATCTTACCGTAAATCTCTCCCGAGTAATCACAGTAATTTACTATTGCACTCTCCCGAGATACACTGGCTTACTTTATTTAGCACGATTCACTTTAGATTACACCCAAGGCTTCGTTATCCCTAGTCCCGCCTTTAAACCCGCAATTATAGATTCCTCTAATAATCTAGGAGTGTTGCTGTTCAACAATACCCTAAATATGCACTCTTTTCCAAGTTATGCACACTAAATAGGCACAGCTAATTGAGGATCCTGTCAATTAACTACAACAAACACGAAGTTGAACAAATAGAGATTAAACTAGCAATTTGTATTCACATAAACAAGAAGTTCATCACCCAATAAGTTCCATCAAAACCTTAGACAAGGAATTTAGCTACTCATGGCTATGGGAAAATAAACTAAGATAGAATTCATCATAAAAATCAAAAGTAAAGAAGAAAGATGTTTGGAGTATTCTCTCACAATGGTTTTCCTTTCTAAGAGACCCTAAAAAGAGACCCTAAAAATCAATACCTCCTCTCTTGGGCGAAGTCTAATGTTTTAAATAGGGTTTAGGTCTAAAATCCCGTATTTGACACTTTGACCCCTGAACTTTTCTGCGCCTGCCGCGGTTCTGCCGCGGTCGCGGTAGAACCGCGGCCAATCACCCTCTCTGAATCTCTAAAGTTCTGAAGCTGCCTTCCACCGCAGTTCTGCCGCGGTCGCGGTAGAACCGTGGCCAAACCATTTTTCTGAATCCTAAGGGCTGGCAGGGCGTAGCTTCATTGGGAATTTACACATTTGGCCTCTTTTCTCCAATTTTTGACTCCAAAACTGCTCCTTAGCCTTCCTTATACATATATCACCTGCAAATCATGAAAAGCACTAATAAGAGCATTTTGTTATCACTTTTAGCATTAAAACTACACAAGAAGGTGATTATTTAAGGTGTGATTATAGTCAAATTCACCTATTATCAACACCCCACACTTAAACCTTTGCTCGTCCTCGAGCAAACTAAACCACACTTCTAGGCCTAATTGTTCAATGCATTGCCCCAATTTATGTCACACCTGCTATTATCAATGATCGACCTAAGCAGTGCACAATCATATCTCAAATGCAGACTCTCATGCCAAGACACACTTGTGCTCACTCTAATTACTCTAACAGAAGTGAAGACTCACTTTTTCTTCCTGAGTCACATGCCCTCACATAAACAAAATCTGAGAGAAGTTCCACACACATAAAATTCAACAACAAGGAACCATATATAGAAAGAATTCACTCACTCTCAGCAAAGAGCATTCACATGCCACACAGACACACCATAAGCTTGCCCCTAGTGTAATACTCTACTAATCGAGCCATTCAGTCAAAGATCAAGAGGTCTTTATAGGTTGTAATGTAGGCTAAGGGACGGGTAGGATATATTTGGATATAGTGACTAACCTCCCTAAGCACTTTTAATACACACTTCCTTTTATTTCACCTTTATGTTCAACCCAATCATTATTCCACATTTTGTTTCACTTGTGACCCCCACTTTTCTTTAGGTACTAACTGGCTTNGCTGCATGGTCAGTGTATACAATTACCTTGGATCCTATCAGATAGGACCGGAACTTGTCGAAGGCAAATACCACAGCTAGCATCTCCTTTTCTGTCACTGTGTAGTTCAACTGGGCTCCGCTTAGCGTCCTACTAGCATAGTAGATGGGTGCATCAATTTGTCCTTCCGCTGACCCAGCACTACCCCCACTGCGTAGTCACTAGCATCACACATTAATTCAAACGGTTGCTCCCAGTTGGGGGCAACGATTATGGGTGCTGTGACCAGCCTTTGCTTCAACTCCTCAAAAGCTACCCTGCAATCATCAGAAAATACAAAAGGGTGATCTTTCTCTAACAACTTACAGAGAGGGTTGGCGATTTTGGAGAAGTCCTTAATGAACCTCCGGTAGAACCCGGCATGTCCCAAGGAAGCTTCTTATGGCTTTGACCGAAGTTGGTGGAGGCAGCTTTGCTATTACTTCAACCTTTGCTCGATCTACCTCTATTCCTTTGCTTGACACCCGGTGCCCCAAGACTATTCCTTCTTGTACCATGAAATGGCACTTCTCCCAATTCAGAACCAAGTTGGTCTCGATGCATCGTTTCAGCACACGCGTCAGATTTATTAGGCACTCCTCAAATGAATTTCCCACCACTGAGAAGTCATCCATGAACACCTCCATTATGTCCTCTACCATGTCAGTGAATATGGCCATCATGCACCGTTGGAATGTGGCGGGTGCATTGCATAGGCCAAAGGGCATCCTCCTGAAGGCATAAATGCCATATGGGCAAGTGAAGGAGGTCTTCTCTCTGCCCTCAGGTGCAATAGAGATCTGGTTGTACCCTGAGTACCCATCCAGAAAGCAAAAGTATGACCTCCTTGCCAATCTATCTAGCATCTGATCAATGAAGGGAAGTGGGAAGTGGTCTTTCCGGGTGGCTAGATTCAACTTTCGATAATCCATGCAAATTCTCCAGCCTGTGACAGTTCTTGTTGAGATTAGTTCATTGTTGTCATTCTTCACAACCGTCATGCCACCCTTTTTAGGAACGCATTGAACTGGGCTAACCCAGCTACTGTCAGAGATTGGGAAAATGATTCCCGCATCCAACCACTTTATTACTTCCTTCTTCACCACTTCCTTCATATTCGGTTTCAGCCTCCTCTGATGTTCCCTGGAAGGTTTGTGCCCCTCTTCCAGCAGAATCTTGTGCATGCAATAGGCGGGGCTGATCCCCTTGATGTCTGCCATGGTCCACCCAATGGTAGTTTGCACTCCCTTAGTACCTGTAAAAGTTGTTGAACCTGCACATCTAACAAACCAGATGAGATAATAACAGGTAATGTGGAGTCGGGACCCAGAAATTCATACCTGAGGTGGGCTGGCAATGGCTTTAGTTCCAGCTTAGGTGGTTCCTCGATGGATGGCTTTGCTGGAGGGGTCTCTCTCTTTTCTAAGTGTAAGGGCTCAAACTCTAGATTTCTATCCCAGAACCCTCTACCTTCCAGTGCCAACACCCATTCCGCCAAATCCTCACCGTTCATCTCATCCACATTTGTCAAGCATGCAGTAAGGGGATCCTCAACCGTCAATTCCTCATCATCAGACTCTATAATTACGTCCACTGCATCAATAAGAGAACAATTTGCGAACTCACTTGGTCGCCTCATAGATTTCTGCACATTGAATATAATTTCTTCATCATTGAGCCTCATCTTGAGCTCCCCAGTCTCGCAATCAATCAAAGCTCTCCCCGTGGCCAAGAATGGTCGCCTAAGATTATAGGAATTTCTTCATCCACTTTGCAATCCAAGATTACAAAATCTGCGGGGACACGAATTTCCCTACCCGAATAAGCACATCATCAAGGATCCCAAATGGACGCTTCACAGTCCTGTCGGCCAGCTGCAACAACATAGAGGTGGGTCTAGCTCTCCCAATGCCCAACCTCTTATAAATAACCAGGGGCATAAGATTAATGCTGGCCCCTAAATCACAGAGTGCCTTAGCAAAGGCAAAGTTCCCAATAGTGCATGGAATTGTAAAGCTACCAGGATCAGATAGCTTTTCAGCAACAGGTCTAGATACCACTGCACTACAGGTCTGAGTAAGTGTCACCATGGACAAGTCTTGAAAGTCAAACTTCCGAGACATCAAGTCTTTCATCATTTTAGCGTATCCCGGCATCTCCTTTAAAGCTTCAATCAATGGAATGTTTACCTGGATTTGTTTGAGCATCTCCAAGAACTTTTTATACTGCTCCTCCTTTTGATGCTTGGCCAACCTTTGTGGAAATGGTGCAGGAGGTCTTTTCTTCCCAATCACTTGAGATTTCTCTTTCTCAGCTACTGTTTCAACTACTGGCTCAGCTACTGTCTCAGTCTCTTGCTGCATATTCTTTTCTTCAGGTGCGGGCTGGACTGTTACCTCTGTCAATCCCGTAGACTCATCCAGCTCAATGGGCACTGGAATGAGTGTCTCCGCCTGTATGTTTTCTTAAGCTCTCTCTTGCTCAACATCTAGATCCCTACCATTCCGGAGACTCACCGCCATCAGCTGCTTTGGGCCCTGATCTTTTGGATTGATTTGAGTATCTGCAGGTAATGTCCCTTGAGGACGATTGTTAAGTGACATTGAAATCTGGCCCACTTGTACCTCAATATTTTGGATAGCTGCATCATGTGCATCCACCCTTTCATTTATCTTAGCGTTGGACCCAATAACCTACTGCATCATTGCTTCAAGTCTTGCAAACCCGTCTTCCTGTCTTCCACCCTGCTGTTGCTGAGGTGGGTGGTACCCTTGCTGCTGATTGTTGTACCCCTGTGGTCTAGGATATGGTGACATGTTGTTGGGGGGTCTCATGCCTCCCATGTTTCCGGCGTTATACTGTGGCTGAGGTGGCCTGTATTGCTGCTGAGTCTGCTGACCCCAGTTCTGATTACCTTGCCTCTGACCCCCATAGTTAGCCACATAGTTCATATCTTCAGGGTGCTGATGATGATGATCATGCTCTGTATTCCAAGGATTACCAATTGGCTGGCTAATGCAAGATGTGCACAAGCCCCCATTGGTAGTATCTACTATATGAACCTGCTGCTTCTGCCCTGATTCCTCCACCTTTTTGGTGAGGATGCTCATTTGTGTCAAGAGAGTCGCCATATTTTCAGCCATTGTATTAGAAGGATCGAGAGGCACTGAGTGCACCACTGGAGTGATAGGTGCGTTTCTAGTTGTCCAACCCGAATTCTGTGCCATCTTGTCGAGCAAATTCTGACCTTCTCTCCAAGTCTTGCTCAAAAATGCCCCACCAGCAGAGGCATCTACGATATTCTTCATGCTGTCTGATTGTCCCAACATCTGTTCTGGAACACCATGGTGGGGACACATAACCAACATTCCCTTAAACCTGCCCCATGTCTCGTGTAGTGTCTCCATTGGTTTCTGTTTGAAACTCACAATCTCATCAATTTGTTGAGCAGTTTTGTTGGGCGGATGGAACTTGTTGTGAAATTGCTTGACCAACTCATCCCAAGTTTCTATAGAGTTTATGGGGAGCGAGTTTAGCCAAACCTGAGCAGCTCCTGTCGCCGAGAATGGAAACAATAATAGCCTGATTGCTTCCGGAGTCACGTTGGGTTGCCTTTGAGTTTTGCATATGGACAGGAAGTTCTTCAAGTGCTGCTGAGGATCTTCTGTTTGTGTCCCAGAAAAGAGTCCCTTGTTCTGCAACAAGTGTAGCATGTTATTTGTGATCTGGAACGATTCAGCTTGTATTGCAGGCACAACAATGGCAGTAGACAAATTGTCAGCTGTTGGTTGTGCCCAGTCATATAATGCACCCTCAGGCACAGGAGGTGCCCCTTCCCTGGCATTTAAGCCAACTTGCTCATTCCTGACGTTTCCGTTGGGATCGTTTACGTCTCCCATGTTAATTTCGATTTTGAGTGTTTGTTGGGATTGTTGAATTCTTTTGTTGGCACGGTTCAATGCCCGGAATGTTTGCTCGGGGTCTGAGAGTCCTTCAAGTAGTTCTCCAGTCCTTGTAGACTTTCTAGGCATACACCTGAGCACCCAAATCAACAACCGTTAAATTTTCAATGAAAAATTTTGTAGAGAGAAAACTGACTACAATAAGAATCTTTGTATTTCTGTCAATGGAAATTGATAATTCCATTAACTCCCCGGCAACGGCTCTAAAATTTGATCACGCCCAACTATGCCTTATAAAAAGGACTCTCGGACGTTGCAAATATAACCCGAGTATTACGCCCAGGGTCGAATCCACAGAGAGTTAACCTATCAACCACTATCTTCAGACCCACTAATTCTTCAGAACCAGCTTCCCAAATATTCAAATCTCAGTTGAATGTTCTTTAACAACTACGCTTGCAAGTAACTAAATAGCTGTAAACTAAACTAATAAGGTTGTAAACAATTATGATAAAAAGCTAAGGCAATGATTTCCCCTATTGATGGAATCCCTTCTGTTTATGCTCATACAAATTTAACCAGCACATCTCTATCAATCATGAACGCTAATCTTACCGTAAATCTCTCCCGAGTAATCACAGTAATTTACTATTGCACCCTCCCGAGATACACTAGCTTGCTTTATTTAGCACGATTCACTTTAGATTACACCCAAGGCTTCGTTATCCCTAATCCCGCCTTTAAACCCGCAATTATAGATTCCTCTAATAATCTAGGAGTGGTGTTGTTAAACAATACCCTAAATATGCACTATTTTCCAAGTTATGCACACTAAATAGGCACAGCTAATTGAGGATCCTGTCAATTAACTACAACAAACACGAAGTTGAACAAATAGAAATTAAATTAGCAATTTGTATTCACATAAACAAGAAGTTCATCACCCAATAGGTTCCATCAAAACCTTAGACAAGGAATTTAGCTACTCATGGCTATGGGAAAATAAACTAAGATAGAATTCATCATAAAAATCAAAAGTAAAGAAGAAAGATGTTTGGAGTATTCTCTCACAATGGTTTTCCTTGCTAAGAAACCCTAAAAATCAATACATGCCTCTCTTGGGCGAAGTCTAATGTTTTAAATAGGGTTTAGGTCTAAAAATCCCGTATTTGACACTTTGACCCCTGAACTTTTCTGCGCCTGCCGCGGTTCTGCCGCGGTCGCGGTAGAACCGCGGCCAATCACCCTCTCTGAATCTCTAAAGTTCTGAAGCTGCCTTCCACCGCGGTTCTGCCGCGGTCGCGGTAGAACCGCGACCAAACCATTTTTCTGAATCCTAAGGGCTGGCATGGCGTAGCTTCATTGGGAATTTACACATTTGGCCTCTTTTCTCCAATTTTGACTCCAAAACTGCTCCTTAGCCTTCCTTATACATATATCACCTGCAAATCATGAAAAGCACTAATAAGAGCATTTTGTTATCACTTTTAGCATTAAAACTACACAAGAAGGTGATTATTTAAGGTGTGATTATAGTCAAATTCACCTATTATCAGTTACCCAAACCCTTGATCAATAGCATCCTCTCTATCACCCCTACGGAGAGTCCCTTTGACATTCCCACTTGGACCCTAACTGGGAATGGCAAGTTCACGACAAGCTCCTGTTACAAAGCTATTTCGAATACAGACAACAATCTTCTTGACTTCAGTTGGGTATGGAAACTCCACTGTCCCAATAAAATAAAATATTTCCTGTGAAAATGCCTCCATAATAAACTGCCTACTCGTGCCTATCTCAATTATATTGGTATTAATATAGACCCCATTTGCCCAACCTGTAAATTAGAAAATGAAACCAATGATCACATCTTCATCAGGTGCAAAATGGTGCGTGACATCTGGGCTTTAACTCGTCTCAATAATGACACCATTAGACATAAAGATAATTGGCTTATTACTATAAGGGATCTTAATTTTCCAACACTATCCCCCCCTCCTCAAATGGTGCGAGCTATTCCCCTTTATTATTTGGAACATCTGGATTAACAGAAATAAAAACAATATGGATAACACCACCCATTATGCCTCCCTCGGAAGAGCTATCAAGAATGCCACTGAATACAATCTACTAACTCACAATGAAAAATTACGTGCACACACACATGCAATCAACATAAGGTGGCATAAACCTCTTAATGGCTATCTCAAGCTAAACTTTGATAGAGCTTTTCGTGAGAAGGAATACTTGGCAGGTCTAGGAGGAATCATCCGAGACAGTAATGGCCACTGGATTCTGGGGTTTCAACACCAAAAACCAGCATCAACAGCCCTACACTCAGAGTTGGAAGCTCTCGAAGAGGGTCTCACATTAGCTTTGAATAAGAGACTATTTCCACTTGTGATAGAAACTGACTCAACAGAGATTAAAGCTCTAAATGAGGATTATAAATCTCACTACATGACTATTTCCTCTTGCAGATGGTTAATGCACCAGCTGAAGGACCCATCAATCCAGCACAACTTTAGAGATGGAAACCAAGTTGCGCACAAGCTGGCAAAGGATGCTCTTACCAATCCAAAGACCCATGCTGTGTTAGATAGGCCTCCTCCTTTTGTTATAAATAAGCTTAATGAAGATAGGGATGGCCATAAGTATTAGTAGTTGTATTAACCTTGTCAGCGTAGGCAATATCTGTGTTAGTAAGTCGTCTACTTATGAGGATGATGTAACAAACTCTATTCCGTAGTATTAATATATTATCCTTGTTTTTGTCAAAAAAAAGAAGTAAAAGAGATGTTAATCACTGCATCAAAAAAATAAAGTAGTGATGCAGGCCTTGCAACATTCAGATTTTCTTACAGATGTTCCATAAGAAAGTTCCTGTTTGTGACCATTAATCAGAATATCCCCGCTCTGTCTCGTGCTGAAATCTAATCGTCCTGAGAAATCGCCACAGCTGATCAATCATATTAGCTAGGAAAAACAGCTAGCCGATTGTAACAAGTAAAAATAGGTTCTACACTATATTATCAAGTCACTTAGAAGAGGGTTATAATTCAATAAGTGGACCTGCTGAAAAATAACGTAAATGATTAGTTATAATAAGTCAAGTTACATTAATATATTGTAAAAAGTCTCTACAAAGTATAGCCTTTTAATAAAGAAAATTAATTAAATCTCAATCTCCCATTCTTTCCCCTAAGGGCTGTAAAGAAGAAAAAAGGAGAGTATAATTCCATCTTCTCAATTGGAAAGGTTGAGACGATTAAATGTTTTTTGCAAATATGTATTGTATTATGTATGTCCTCTTGCCTAGCATTCCTACTTAAATATTACTATACTACATAAATAATGTTAATTATTGTAAATAATGTTCGTACTCGTATTTATTAGCTACTGCATATAGAGATCAATTTTGGGATTCATTGTATAGTAACGGGTACTCTTCTTGTCATGCATATGTACTTCATGTGTGAGCTTTACAATGTTCATGTCAAGACTTTCCTTTCTCTTTGTTTCCGTGCTCCTCGATTACATGTTTCTCTTTGCTTCCGATATATGAAAATTATACACTAGCTAGTACTATGAGTTTATACAGGGGCGTATCTAACCTTATGGTACCGGGTTCATCGGAACTCAGTACTTTTGATGCTAAGCATAATTTATGTGTAAAAATTCATTAATATTGAACAAATAGTAACTATATATGAACCCATAACTTTAAAAATATAACGGGTTCAATGCTAAAAAACTCATATATTGAACCCATAGAATTTAAATTCTGAGTCCGCCTCTGATGAGTTAATCTCTATAATATGATATCCCCTCTTTACCTTTGTTGTTTTTGGAGATAAGTAATTTTTGGTGAAATAGTTAGAGGGACACTTAAAAGTTGACATCAATTGTCAGATAGTGACCAAACAGACACCTCTTTTTGCTAAGTACATAAAAGTTCGATTATATATTTAAGAATATTTACCAGCTAAAGCATCGAGAAGTGTAGATTTGCCAAGAGCTCACTAGGGCGAGCATAGCCAGTGAGACCTTCCAGTAGGTTTTTGCAGCTGCCACTTTTTCTATTGGAGACAGTCACCCACAAGTCATTCCAAGTCAAGAAAAGAGTCCGAAATTTTTCTAATGCCTTTTTGGGCACAAAACATGTTTTTACTATTAAAAAAAAAAAGTTACATAAATACCTAAAATGCAGTACTATATTGCGAATTACTTTAACAGAAATTTAGCCGTTAAAGTAATTCGCAGTATAGTACTGCGTATTATTAAAAAATTATTTTTTTTAAGGAATTCGCAGTACAATACTGCGAATTACATAAACGCAGTATAGTACTGCGTTTCACTCTGATTTTTGCGCCCACCAATAATTAACTGACATAACAATAATTCAAATGCATAAAACGTGGTATTGTACTTCGTTTTACATAAAAAAATTCTGCACCCCAAGCTCGGACTTGCCTTATTTAAAGACGTTTCAATTTTATGAAAATTCATTCAATGCGAACTTCAAACTTCCGTTCATACTTCTCTCTTCTTCTTATCAATCATTTTTTTACAATGTCTGAAGAGCCAAAAATAAGGGTTTCATTATATTGGGGGGGTGAGGTTGTGCTGGAGAATAACTCTGTGAGGAGCTCACCTCCACAGTGTCATGTTAAATTGCCGCTTACTATGGAGTATGATAAATTGGTATCGTTGTTACGTAAAAAAATGAGTGTGAGGAAGCGTTCGGTTAACCTTAAAGTAACCGGTAGGTTTCCGTATTCAGTGACTCCGCAGGGGTTTGCTTATTATTTTGAGTTTAACATCGAGGATGATGAAACTCTTAGAGATTTTTTGCGGATTCCGGATGAATACAGGGAATTTATTGTAATAAAATTATTGGAAATGTACGTCAAGGTGGAAGACGTTCCCAATAATGAGGGCGTGCATAGTAGGGATAACCCCCAGTCATCGATTCTGGAGCAGTTTTTGCCGGACAGATTGCTGATGAAAGAGCTTGCCTTGATTTAAACTTGTCACCACCGGCGAATGAGCAGCCACAAAATAATTTTTCGACTTTATATAATCCACAAGACGACCGGTAAACTTCAATTTTACTACGCTTTAGCGATGTTTATTTTATGTTTTAATTGGATTTGTATTAACACTTATATTTTTCATAGGGGGTACCGTCCGGACATGAATTTTACAAGTTATGACCCCGCCCCTAGGTCGCCACCGCTCTACCAAGGCCGTGATAAGAGACCAATCAAGCTGCATCCCTCCAAGCTCAAAAATTGTATAGAAGCCCGTAGCCTGTAGGCGCGCGACTACGCGGGCATGGAAAGGATGCACCACGATGAACTCCCACAAATCATCAGGTCTCCTGGGGTAGAGAGCCTGCTCCGATAGCTGTCCCTCCCATACAAAGGAGGACCTATGGTCGCCCTGCAACACTAATAGCTGATCCTCGGCAGGTCCAGGATGCGCAGGCGGAGGAAAGGCCATGTCGTCTACTATAATTTAAACAAAATTAATTGTGTGTGTTAGTTTAATAGATTAAATAATTATTTTTAATATTGGACTGAGTAATTATCTATGGGTTTGAGGCTCGACATTTGAGGCCCGGTAGCACCAAGCTATACTTAATTATTATGTGTGTCATTTTCAATATTTTTTAGAAATTTGTTAGTTTAATAAATTAAATTAAAAATTCTTGAATCGGACTTAATAATTATGTATGGCTTCCAGGCTCGATATTTGAGGCCCGGTAGCACCAAGCTATACTTAATTATTATGTGTGTCATTTTCAATATTTTTTAGAAATTTGTTAGTTTAATAAATTAAATTAAAAATTCTTGAATTGGACTTAATAATTATGTATTAAAGAAATGATGGCCAATTTTGAGCAAGCGAAATGGTTTGAGAAATTAGGCCGCACCTTAGCTTCTGAGCTGCTTACATATCCCTGATTTCGCAGGAATCACGCCGTATGTAGTTTCGGATCCATTGGCGGAGTATACCGATGAAGTTATTATAAGAACGGACGCAACATCTAGGGCTGGGTGAGTGAACAGTTTACGGGAATGGTTAGGTTTGATATGGCTGAGGGAACTAGAGCAGGATCGCTCCTACTGGGATAGTTGTTGCTCGCCCGCTTACTTGCAATAAACGATACAAGCATATTTGCATAATTAACATGATGCAATTCCCGTGGACCAGAATGTGTCTTCGGACGATGAGGATGATGTCCTTAGCCATGATGTCCTGGGCCA
>NW_017670355.1:670249-698715 GCF_001879085.1 Nicotiana attenuata
AATTATGTATGGCTTCGAAGGCTCGATATTGAGGCCGGTAGCACCAAGCTATACTTAATTATTATGTGTGTCATTTTTAATATTTTTTAGAAATTTGTTAGTTTAATAAATTAAATTAAAAATTCTTGAATTGGACTTAATAATTATGAATGGCTTCCAAGCTCGATATTTGAGGCCTAGTAGCACCAAGCTATACTTAATTATTATGTGTGCCAATTTCAACATTTTTAGAATTTTGTTAGCTTAATAAATTAAATAATTAATATTGGACTGAATAATTATGTATGGGTTCCAGGCTCGATATTTGAGTTTATTTGACAACATATATTAATTTGTTACTTTTGAAAGTTTATCTTTATAAATTAAATAATTAATTTTGTAAAGTGTTATTGGATAGAGTTTGCAGTTACTACATACTTAAGGCTCTATATTTTACTAAGCTAAAAGGCTCTATATTTTGCACTCTGCCGATGCCCCCTTTTTCTAAAGGCGAAATCGGGTTTACGACATTTGGGCGAACAACTCTATTCCTTTTGGGAATTTGGGTTTTTGAGATTTAGAAGAGTCGCCACCTAATGATTGAGTGCATTAGGACACCAAGGAATAAAAAAAAGAACCAGAGAACGGGTAAGGGCTTGAAATTATCCCAGGGGGAAGGTGTTAGGAACCCCCCAAGATCCACTAGTGTGGTTCCCGGCCATGCTACAATTTGTGACTTTAAAGCGAATAAACAAACAAGACAACTTCACATAACGATTACAAGTAGGATTTTTTATAAAGGTCAAATAAGCATGCTGAAGTTAGGGAGTAGATGGTTTCAGGCTCGTTTAAAAGAATGTATAAATGCAGAAAAATGAGGGTCAAGTAACGAANAGTGGGGGAGCAAATCGTTTTTTAATAGGGGCAATGAGTCTGTGGTTGTCTTGGGGAAGAAGAAGGGCCTTTATTTTATTAAAGGAATTCGCAGTACTATACTGCGAATTACTTAAACGCAGTATAGTACTGCGAATTCCTTTAATAAAATAAAGCTGGGCCCAAAAATCAGAGTGAAAAGTAATTCGCAGTATTGTACTGCGAATTCCTTAAAAAAAATAATTTTTTAATAATACGCAGCACTATACTGCGAATTACTTTAACGGCTCAATTTTCGTTAAAGTAATTCGCAGTATAGTACTGCGTTTTAGGTAGTTATGTAACTTTTTTTTTTTAGTAATAGAAACGTGCTTTTTGTCCAAAAAAACATTAGAAAAGTTTCGGACTTGTCAAGAAAACCCCTCCATTTTTTGAAGAAATTAACTCCTCTTCCTGCTTTCCAATTTGAATTTGCTGAAACTGATCCATATATATATAGAGAGGTTTGCGCCGATAAAGACTCGATCTATAATATAAAACATGAAATGGCTAAGTGATGTTAGATAAAATAAAATATAGTACACAGATTAATTTGAGGTGTGACTAATCGCGAGTATTTTTTTATATTATTAGGGGATGACGAGTAAGTTTCTCTTCAGGATAGAAGAACAAAGAAATATAAATTAAAACTAAGTCATTTATACTTTCAAATTAACTTTGTCACTTCTTAAAAAAAGGCCTAAATGTATCAAAGTTGGCAAAAGAAGCTATTCTCTAAACAGTCAGACAGTTTCATATATATATATATATATATATATATATATATATATATATATATATATATATATATATATATATATATATATATATATATATATATATATATGTATATCCATTTAAATTTAATACTTATATATTAAAAAAAATTAAACCTCCAATTTCTTATATACCTTTCGATGTGTGATAATCGCACTGTGGCAACAACTGATGCCCTAGTGTTACTTCAACGAGTTAAGTAAAGCTGTAAAAGGATTATATATAAAGAAAGGAAAAGGTTGAAACGCTTACATAAATATGTTGTAATAGTTTGAGCGTTGGTGTCTCTTGCCCAATGATTTTATCTCTACGTCTTATATATATCTATCTATACTATATTAAAAGCATGAAGCCCCTATCGAAATGTCGTTTGCCTTTTATACCCTTCGTGATTATATTGTACGTTGGATAAAATTGTAATTGTAATTTTTAAGAAGTATCAAAACTGCCGTTTATAACCCCTTTTTTGTTGGACACAATTTTTCTATATTTAGGTTTTAGGATTCACTTTATATTTAGGATTCTTCTACCAATTAATGTTAATTATATTGTGTCTTTTCTTTGTTTTTTTGGCTTAGGATCCCTTGACCTAAATAAATCGCCGTAGGCTCTAAAGGAAAAAGTATGGTTTAGGATTCAGCAATTAATATTGGTATTTGTATTTCACTTGAACATTAATTATATTTGTTGTACTGTCATTGTTTTAAGAGTCTATTTTCTGGTCTTTTGATTTGGGGTAAAATCGTTTTTCATGGATTGATCATTGTCTAACTTGGAGAGCTCTTATCTTGGATTCTCTTTTCTGACCTTTTTAGTTTGTCCATATCATTAGTAAGATATGTTTTTATGATTGCTGAAATCTTAACCAATATTCGTTAAATTTCTTTTATTGCTTTGTGCTAATTTTGGTTTTTGATTTTCTCTTTTTATATTTTTGAATTTTGGTATTTGCTAGGACACTTGTGCTTTCTTCTTCTTTTTTCTCTACTTAATTTTTTGGTTGTTTGGATTCGAGGTTTTTAGGAGTTTAGGTCTTCCAATTGCTAATCCTACAAAGTTTATTTCAAAAGAAATTTTGAATTACGGTCCGTTAGCTTTCACCTAGCTTCATGTTTCTTGCTAATGGTTGGCCAAAGATCTTCCTATCCGGGAAAATCTTTCAATATTATTTTCAAAAATTTTGATTATATTTTTTTCAACAATTAATTTGTGAATTAATTTGCATTTGAGTCGAGATAATTGTCTGTGTTTCTTTCAGGTTTCTCGCTGATGATTGGGGCAGAAAATTTTCATAACTTTGGTAATCTTTCGATTTCATTCTTCAGCAATTAAATTCATGAACTAATTTTGTATTTGTTTCTAGATCTTAGAATAATTTACCTCTTTTATTCTATAAAAACTCTTAATACTTTGATTTTAGTAATTCATTAGTTTTAACTCATTATTATATTGATAATTCTTCTTTCTTCTCGAATTGTGATGCTATTTTGAATCTAATATTATAGAAGAAAATTTGAAATGATTGTATTGGGTGATGGAATTTAAGCTAAATTATGCAAACAACCAATCATAAATTAACAAACGGCAAGATTTGCATATTCCGAACAAGTTTCCAAGAAGATGCATTGTTTGAAAGTACATAATGAGCATTTGTACTATAGGTAAAAGTTGTCTGCATAATATTAAGAAAAAATTTTGCATTCTGAGGCAACCATTTATGTGAAATCAATAATATTATTTTAGTAATTATTAAAAAGTGAGAAGCCTCATACTCAAATGTTAATGGATCAAATTGTAAAAATAAGTACAACGTATAAGATGTTCTTTGAGATCGTATCTGTCGAACTTATTTTTGTTAAATTCACAAGTAAATGTTACGAAATATATTTTGGCAGTCAGTGGTTTCATCTTTCAACACAAGAAAATATAAATTTTTACAGGGGCCAACAAGTTGGAGGTTGTTATGTCAAATATGGATATGCCATCTCTTTCCTTAGTCGTGTATACTACTCCATGTTCTATTTGTATCCTGATGGTGCTACCGTTTCTTATAAATAATTTTTTGTCGCCACCAGTAGATATGTTGTGCTGGTTGTGTGCCTTGTAATGGTCGATGTGAAGAATGTAGTTGTCCTTCTTGAATTTTGCCCTAGAAACTAACAGCTTGTTTGGATGGTTGTTAAGCATCGTTTCATAATGTATCGTATCTAAATGTATTGTATTGTACCGTTTGATAAATACAATATTTGGATAGATTGTGTCGTTTGCCATCGTTTCATGATATCACGCACCAACAATATGAAGAATAAACTTGTAATAGTATAAAGAAAAATTATGATACAAGGTTAAATTACTATATAAAAAGGTAGGGTAAATGCTAAAATAAAATTATTTAATAATAATAAAGGGTGAGATTGAGAGAAAAAGACAAGGTAACGACGCGACCACATCAAATCGATCGTTATATAAAGCAGCACATTTTGTCGTTCGGATTTAACGATAAGTTACAATAAAATTTAAGTAACAATCAAAACAAACATCATATTTAAAGTAACAATACGATACAATACAATGGGTAACAACTATCCAAACAAGCTGTAAGGTGAGCTACAAAATAATGTTTATATTTTCTTTTATAGTCTGTAATATTTTTCTTCTTCTACTCATGTTAAAAGCTGGTGCTTCATACTTTTTGTGGATTGGGTTCTCTCTCAGAGGGAAGATAGATGAATTCCACATTTAAATTTACTGATTTTTAATGCAAACTAATTCATTCTGTGGAAAAGACTTGGGAGTCTTCGTCATGTATATTGATAGTATCAATCCTTAAAGAGAAGATTTTATTAAGAAGTTGTATTTTTTTCTTTATTACTTTTATAATAGAACAAATTTGTAATGAATTTTATAAAAGTTTTATTAAAAGTAGGAAGCCCCTATCGATATGTCATGCGCTTTTTTACCCTTAATAAGTGAATTCTACGTTGGATATAATAGTAATTGCATTCACTAATAATTTTCTTTTGTTTTTGGGAAGAAAACCAAAATTATCGTGCATTACCTTTATTTAGGGTTTTCTTGGTTTAGAATTAGGATCGTTTACTGCCGCATTCTTTACAGTTTTCTTTGTTTCGATTCTTTACTTATAGCTTTCTTTTAGGTTTAGAATTCTTTTATTATCAATGTTACATATACTTACTAGTGTATCTCTTACGTTTGCGTTTCTTCTTTGTTTTAGGTTTAGGTATTTACTTTAATTCCTCTTAGAATATGTGTACAATGATTTTACTTTTGGTTGGTATTTGTACCANTTCTACAATATTCATTTGGTATAGTACTTTTGCACAACGGTACAGTTATGTATTCATTTAATAATTCTTTGGTTCCGTTCTCTTATTTCAGGTTTAAACAATCATTGCCCCAGGAAATAAAAGTATCTATTTCATAAGGTAATTTATTTTTCGTATGATATGAATTCTTTCTCAAAAATTAATTTCATGTGTCAATATCAATGAAGGTTAGAGTTTAACATATTGTGAAGTTTTATAATTAAAAAATATTATCAATAACTGTGTCCATAGTAAAAATTTGATATTTTTTTTTAAAATCTAATGACTTAACAAAGATTTGAATCAGCTTCTGGAGATATTGACGGTCACATATTTTCATAGCGGCTTCACATTAATTGAACGTCCTGCATTGAAACTGAAGAGCTCTTGTCTTGTTTTGGTTTATCATATAAGTTAGTTGGAGATTGCCACTTTAGCTCTTATTAAACTGTAGGACTTTTTGTTTAATGTGCAGAATAGAGATGATTAATGTCTTTATTTTTTTAAAAATAGGCGAGTTCAACTATTTCCATTCCAACTGCCACCATTGAATTATTTTATTTTCTATATATTTTGCATATGAGTGCAAGCACAAGAGTTTTTTTAGTCGGAAAATAAGTATAAATTTGTAGGCAATTGAGTATGGTTTGTTATTCAATTCAGTTAATTTATTTTAATATTTGAGACCAGACTACTTGATATTTATTTAGTATGGATTATATCTTTGTGAAATTTGTGATAATTATCTAGAAGATTCATTCTGACGAATGAAGGTAACAACGATTAATGATATAATGATTGAAATTTAATCGGGGCTCTAGCTAACATATTGTACGGTTAAGATGCTTCTCTCATGAGTGTATTTTTTCTATTCAAATTGGCGTCTTCAGAAATCGCAAGGTCTCTGGTGACCCATGTATTAGTAATGCCCTTGCCTATTTTTCCTTCCTTGTGCAATATATTTATATTGTTAAAGAGTAATTACATTTTTATCGCTTTGGTATACTTTTTTCATAATCTGCATCATATTATTCTTTTAAATTAGTAGTCAAATATATAAAATAATTTTCTTTTATTTAAAGTACAATAAGTGTTTCTTTCAATATGTTTGTAATATTTTTGAGATGCTCAAATAAAAATTATTGATTTTATCAAAATTATATTCTTCCTTATTTGAACTATGTAAATAATAAATTATAAAAAAATAACAAAGAAATAACATACACCAATAATATAATTCAGAAAGAGATAGTAGGTTAGACACAACATGATAACATATTATTTTTTTATACAATAAAATAATCAAATACTATATAACTAATTCACATAAAATCAGAAGATACAAAATTTCTTTTAAATTCAACTATTGTATCAATGTTATAATATTTATGTTTTCGTTAATTAAATATTGCATCTAACATAACGTTAATTGTTATTACACATAATTCTTTTTTATTCTATATTTTATACGTTTTTATCAATAAACTCAAAAAACACGTGCAACGCACGTACACTATAACTAGTAGGAGAAGAAAAGGTCTAAAATTTTATTCAAATGTCTAGTAAATAGACCACGTGTCACGACCCGGATTTTCCACCATCGGGAGTCGTGATGGCGCCTACTGTTGGAGCTAGGCAAGCCAAACTTTAAACATTTTCGGATAACAACATAACAATAATAAAATGACGAGTCTTTAAATAAATGCGGAAGTCTTTTAAAACATAAATAACTAAAAATCCAAAATGCGGAAATCTAATATTTCACTACCCAAGACTGGAGTCGCTGTATCACGAACCACTAAAGAGTGCTACAAACAAGGCTGAATAGAAAAATACATAATGTCTGTCTCGGTACAATGAAAACAAACAGAAAATATGGAAAGGGACTTCGGCCTGCGAACGCCAGCTAGGCTACCTCGTAAGTCCCTGGACTGAAGAGGGCTCCCGATCAACTACTGCTGTGGTCCAAGAGCTGCTCCGGTACCGTAATCTGTGCAAAAAGCACAGAAGTGTAGCATCAGCACAACCGACCCCATGTGCTGGTAAGTGCCTGGCCTAACCCCGGCGAAGTAGTGACGAGGCTAGACAGGACTACCAAGTCAACCTGTGCAGTTCAATATATATATATATATATATATATCAATAAAGGAAAGAATACCGAAATTAAACAGTTAACTAGGGAGGGAAGCATGCTATGGGGGAGTACAAACCGGATATAAAGTCATCAACTTAAGTAAGAAACAGAGCAATAACAATAATTAACAAAAACAGGAGAATCAACAGTTGCACGGCATCAACCTTCGTGCTTTTACTCTCAGTCTCACAAAAAACAATCAAATAGAATGCACGGCATCACCCTTCGTGCTTTTCCTCACATAACTCTCATTTCATGGCACGGAATGATCCTTCGTGCAATTATAGTCAAAATCAGAGCACGGAATGTCCCTTCGTGCATAAATAATAAAAACATGGCACGGAATGACCCTTCGTGCAAATATAATCAAAACATGGCACGGAATGACCCTTCGTGCAAATATAATCAAACATAGCACGGAATGACCCTTCGTGCAAATATAATCAAACATGGCACGGAATGACCTTCGTGCATTATCACTCTTCCTCACCCAACCAACAATCACAACCAAACGGGCGAGGGAATAAGCAAATAATAAGAAATGTCCCGGCAAGGGAAAACACAATTAAACAGCTAAATCCCGGCAAGGGAGTAACAACAACAACTTTCTCATCCCGGCAAGGGAGATAATCAATATACTAAAACCATCCCGGCAAGGGATTAATCATATCTCTTTCCATTTCTTACTCAATAGTATTTTTATTGTTCGAGCCAACGCTCCAAAGAATTTACAATTCATAACCAATCCTCAAACTCTTCACATTATGTAGAATTCATCAATTAGCATAGAAGAGTCTCGAAAATATTAGAAATACGTGCAAACAAGGACCCACGGTCATGCTAGACACCGGTGTATAGATACTCGTCACCATGCCTATACACCGTACTCGATCATTTAGCAATTAATAACACTCTAATCCTATTCCCTCAAGCGAAGGTTAGATCAAACACTTACCTCGGTCCAAAGAATAGCAATCAATCCTCATATACCGCCTTTCCTCTACAATCCGACTCTGAAACAATGATATCTAGGCATAATTAATTCAATAATATCAATTAGTGCCCAACAACATAATCCCATAGCCTAGAAATGAGTTTCCTAACATTCTTCCAAAAATACCAAATTTAGACACCGGGCCCACATGGTTCAAACACGAGGCTCGGACCAAAACCCAATCACCCATAACCCCACGAGTTCAAATATATAATTTATTTTAAGATTCGACCCCAAATTGAGGTTGAATCACCCAAAATTCTCAAAACCCTAACTCTACCCAAAACCCCTAATTTCTACTTTGATTTCATGATTTAGGCTTAGAAACTTGCTAATTAATGAAGGAAAAGTGAAGAAAATGAGTGGGGAATTACTTACCCAAGTGGTCTTGAAGAGTGAGGGCTTCAATGGCTTCCTAAAGCTTGGGGGAGAAGAGAGCTCGCGAGAAAAGTGAAGAAATCCCGTGTGTTCTGATTCTGGAAATTAAAAATATAACTGGGCGTTTTACCCTACGCGATCGCGACTAAGAGGACGCGTTCGCGGTGAAGAGAAACTGGGGGCATCGCGTTCGCGATGGGTATGATGCGAACGCGAAGAGGAAGCTGGTGGGGGCCCTGGGATTGCCTTACACGAACGCGTAAAAAGGGGACGCGAACGCGGCTGGGGAAGGGCTGAAGGTACGCGAACGCAGGGGCCTTTCCGCAACGCGAAGAAGGGAGAGTCCAAAGCTATGCGAACGCGGGGTCGAGTCCGCGATCGCGAAGAAGGCAACAGCTGGGCAAAACTTGCAGAGAAATCTGCTACAATTCCTAAGTGTAAAACACCCCGAACCACCTCTGATTCACTCCCCGGCCCTCGGGGCTCCTAACCGATCACACATACTAACTCAATAACATCTTACGAACTTACTCGAGCGATCAAATCGCCAAAACAACATCAAAATCAATGAATCAAGCCTCAAAATCATCATTTTCATTTCTAACTTCATAAATTTCCAACTTTAGATAATTAGGTCCGAAATACGTCAAATGACGTCCGATTCCGACCAAACTTCACAGAAAATGCTTAACACATATTTAAGACCTGTACCGGGCATCGGAACCAATATACGAGCCCGATACCATAGTCTTTTAATCAATTTTTATTTCCATTTTCCTTAATAATTTCAGAAAAATAATTAAACAGAAAAATTCTTTTCCCGGGCTCTAGACCTCGGAATTCGACTCCGGGCATGTGCCCGAGTCCCATATTTTTCTACGGACCCTCCGGGACCGCCAAATCACGGGTCCGGGTCCGTTTACCAAAAATGTTGACCGAAGTCAACTTTAATCATTTTAAAGCCACATTTTGAAATTTTTCACAGAATTTAACATATAATCTTTCCGGCTACGTGCCCGGACTGCGCACACTAATCAAGACAAGTAAAAATGAGGTTTTCAAAGCCTCGGAAGCACGGAAAAAGAGAGAAATCCGGTGATGACCCTTTGGGTCGTCACACCACGTGTCTATAATTGTATTCCTACTACAGACACATCACCGAATATGAATCACATATTACAAAGAGGTAAGGAAACGTGGATTAATTAATTGACGACGAATTATTCGTTAACTTGTGAGCAGAGTAGGAAACTCTACTGTAATTTGTAAACCTTTTCTTTGTTGTGATAATGATTCACAACTACCTGTACTAGGTTAATGTTTAGGATTACTTAATGGAGGGCTTTATTCACCAACAGAATAGACTTGGAAGCAGATTCAAGACTTTATAGACTTATAGCCTGTTTGGCTAAGCTGGAGAAATCAGCTTATTTTGAGAAATGTTTTTTTCTAAAGTGTTTTTGAAAAAAGTACTTTTGAATAGAAGTAGTTTGTGTTTGGCTAATCACTCTAAAAAGCACTTTTGAGCAATAATTTATGTTTGGCCAAGCTTTTCAGAAAGTACTTTTAAGTATCAAATTACGAATAAGCTAAGGACATGAAAAGATTTACTTAATAGTTAATACTATAAGTGACCAAAAATGATAAGTTACGGCATTAAAAAATTTATTAAAAATCCGCTCTCTCGGCGCACGATAGAGTGCATGTGTCAACCACGACAAGCCCAAATATAACAAATCGGTGACAACTGGCAAGAATTTGGATCCAATTACTGTTGAATTGGTGGTAAAAGGGGATGCAGTGAAGGTAGCTCATCCTCAAGTGAGTTTACCTACTGTTGAGGCTGATAAAGGGCAGAAGCAGTGGGCGAACCTATTTGTGGGATCGAGTTATGCGGCGAAAGGAATGGATCTTAGCTTTATTGCACCTATTATAAAAAATGGCGAGGTAACTGTGGAGCTCTGTAAGGAAGAGATAGAGGAGGAGACTCAGAAATGGAAGCTTGCGTTAATACTGTATGTTGTTGGAGGAAGTCCAACAATAGGCGCCATGGAAAGGTACATTGCTTCAGTATGGAATTTTGTAGCTAAGCCTAAGGTGTATTTTCGTGATGATGGTTATTTTGTGGTTCGTTTCAATTCGATTGAAGATAGGGATGAAGTTTTGTATTCAGGGCCTCACATGTTGAATAATAAGCCTATCATGGCCAAAATGTGGTCGGCTGATTTTGATTTCAATAAAGAGGTTCTTCAAACTATACCAGTGTGGGTGAAATATCCTAATTTGCCTTTGAATTGCTGGGGAAAGAGGTCGCTAAGTAGGATCAGCAGTGGATTGGGAATTCCTCTCTATGCTGATGCTTATACTACTCAAGTGGATAGGATCTCATATGCAAGGGTATTGATTGAAATGGATGTTACTAAGAAGCTGCCTAGGTCTATCAAAGTGACTGATCCTAATGGAAGGGAGTTTATACAGGAAATAGCATATGATTGGGTTCCTGAATTCTGTACTAAATGCATGCAAGTTGATCACCAATGTAGAGTTGCTGAACAGAGTGGACCAAAGTTGAAGGCTAAGAATGTAAAACAGAAGCAGGAATGGCAACCTAAGGTGGTATCCAAAGTGCAAGAACCAGTTGTTAAGGAGCAATTACAGTTAAAAGAGACTACAAATGAAAAGAATGCTAGTCATAGTACATTAATGGCTAGTACTAGTGCAGGAGCTGAAAGAGGAAATGAGGAGCAAATGTGGCAGACTGTTATAGGAAAATTAGCAGCTAGAAGTAGAGAAAGACAACCAGCTGATGTAGTAAATGTAATCGATGGATTTAATCTACTTGCAGAATCTAAACTGCAGCTAGCTATGCCAAGACAGATAGAGGGAGGAATAGGTAGACAACAGGGTGATACTGGGCAGGAAGGTACTCTACAACCCCTTTTTATACCTGTATGAAGTTAGTAACCTGGAACATAAGGGGCTTAAATAAAGCCCCTAGACAAAAAGAGGTAAAGTGGTTCATTTGTAGTAATAAAGTAAGCATGATAGCATTACTAAAACATAAAATAAAAAAGCAGAAGGCCGAACAAGTTATAAGGAAAATTATACCTGGATGGGCATCTTTAGACAACTATGAGTATAGTAGCAAAGGAAGAATATGGTTGTTATGGGACACAAATGAAATAGAGTGCAAAGAGGTGAGTAAAACTGCTCAGACTATAAACACTACAGTATATATTAGGAGATTGGATATGAGATTTACTTTTACAGCTGTGTATGGCCTGCATAGAGTTGAAGACAGAAGAAGTATGCGGAGTGAACTGACAAGGCTGCACTCAATACAACAAGGGTCATGGTTGATAGTGGGGGATTACAATACCATTAGATCAGTTGAAGATAGACCAGTTGGTAATCCAGTACAAGAACTGGAGGTAAGAGATTTCAATGATTTTATTGAAGGCACCGGATTAACAGAAATGAAGACTAGTGGAAGGAATTTTACATGGACAAATGGCCATACTTATAGTAAGATTGATAGAGCCCTGATCAATGCTGATTGGATGCTGGTAATGCCACAATTGGAGGTCTGGATTATGGATCCTCGTTGTTCTAATCATTCACCATTAAGTATAGCACTGGAGGAGAATGAAGATTTTAGCTCCAAACATTTTAAATTTCTAAACCATCTAGCTGAACATGATGACTTTATGAAGATAGTTAACGAAGCATGGGAGAGGCCACAGGAACCACACACTATGAGGAGTATTTGGCAGAAACTCAAAAGAGTAAAACAGGCCATGAAGGTCTTAAACAAAAATGAATATAATGCTGTGGCTGATAGGATCAAGGTGTGTAGACAAAGACTAACTGCCATACAGGAACAAATGAGGGATCTTGGGCAAGATGAGACCTTAGTAGCTAAAGAGAAAGTAATGAAAATACAACTGGAGAAATGGTTAGGGGTGGAGGAAAGCATTATGAGACAGAAATCAAGAGTAAAATGGCTAAAGTTAGGTGATGCCAACACAACTTATTTTTTTGCAAGTATGAAAAATAGATGTAACCAAAACAAGATTAGAAGACTAATAAAAGGTAATGGGAGCACAGTGCAAACAAGGAAGGACATTGAGGAGGAGGTGGCAGGGTTTTACCAACAGCTATTAGGCTCATCAGCAAGTGAATTGCCTGCTATTAATCCAGCTATTATGAGAGATGGTCCCATGATGAATAGACTGCAACAACTACAACTGATTGCACAGGTCTCAAAGGAGGAGATTTATCAGGCTCTGAAAGGTATCAGTGACAACAAACCTGGGTGTGATGGATTCAATGCTTTATTCTTCAAGAAGGCTTGGGCCGTAGTAGGAGATACAATCACAACTGCAGTTATTGAGTTCTTTTCAAGTTCAAATATGTATCAGCCTATCAACTGTACAACAGTAACCCTTATTCCTAAGGTGAAAAATCCTTCTAAAATTACTGAGTACAGGCCAATATCATGTTGCACAATTCTTTACAAGATTATATCAAAGATACTAACCAACAGACTACAAGGAGTGATGGATGGACTGGTGGATAAGAGTCAGTCTGCATTTGTTCCTGGTAGACTGATAAATGACAACATAATACTTAGTCATGAGTTAGTGAAAGGATATGGTAGGAAAGGTATCTCTCCCAGATGTATGCTGATGATAGACATGAAGAAGGCATATGATTCAGTGGAGTGAGGTTATCTAGAGCAAGTGTTGACACATCTGCAGCTGCCAGGGAGATTTGTGCAATGAGTTATGAGCTGTGTTACAACAGTCTCATACTCCATTATGATTAATGGGCAGCCTACAAAGCCATTTCAAGCTAAGAAAGGGTTGACAGGGAGATCCCCTATCTCCTTACCTATTTGTGCTGGTTATGGAGTATTTGACAAGACTTTTGAAGACACTTAAAAAGGATCCTAATTTCAACTATCATCCTAAATATGGCAAACTGAACATAGTGCAATTAAGCTTTGCTGATGATCTATTACTGTTTTGTAGAGGTGATGCCATATCTGTTCAGTTACTATTTCAGTGCTTTCAACAATTCTCAAAGGCTTCAGGGCTAGTGGAAAATGCTGATAAAAGTTTCATATTCTTTGGTGGAGTGCATGATGACCAACAACAGAAGATATTACAAGACTTGGGTTTTGTCAAAGGAACACTACCAGTTAGGTACTTGAGGGTACCTCTTAGCTCTAAAAGGTTATCATTAATACAGTGCCAGCCTCTGCTTGAGAAGATGCTAGGAAGAATCCAATCCTGGACATCAAAGAATCTGTCATATGCAGGAAGAATTCAGCTAATCAAGAGTGTGTTATTCTCTATCCAAGTATACTGGTCTCAGGTGTTTGTGTTGCCAAAGAAACTCATCCAACTTATTGAAAGAGTATGCAGAACATTCCTATGGACTGGGGGTGTAGAAGTATCAAGGAAAGCTCTATTGTCATGGGACAGCTTATGCAAACCTAAAGCAGCTGGTGGTTTAAATTTGCTGGCTATAGAGGAATAGAATAAGGCAGCCATATGTAAACTCCTTTGGAACCTATACAAGAAGAAAGATAGGTTATGGGTTATGGGTGCAGTGGATACATGTGTATTATAAGAAGCAGAATGCATTGTGGAGTATTGTACCAAAACAAGCCTCTTGGATAGTACAGAAGATACTTAAAGCCAAACAATACTTTGAGGAAGTTGGTTATACAGAGGAGGATGTAGAAGGGATAAGCAGCTTCTCTATTAAGAGTATGTATGAGAAACTGAGGGGTGAATTTGATAGAGTACCATGGAGGAAACTGGTGCACAGCAGTGTTGGAGTACCATAATGGAACTTCATAGTCTACCTAGCTGCACATAGAAGATTGATGACTACAGACAGGCTGAGGGATTTGGGCTATGTGGAGGATGTAACATGTTGTTTATGTAACAGTGAAGAGCAGACAATTGATCATTTGTTTTTTAAATGTACCTATTCATCGAGAGTATGGACAGCAATGCTGCAATGGCAAGGGATCCAGAGACAACCAATGATGTGGGCAAATGAACTTGAATGGGCAGGAAAGTACTACAGAGGGAGGAGCACAATAGCTGAGTTGTATAAACTTGTGCTGGCAGGAACACTGTATTAC
This sequence comes from Nicotiana attenuata, assembly GCF_001879085.1. Taxonomy (NCBI): domain Eukaryota; kingdom Viridiplantae; phylum Streptophyta; class Magnoliopsida; order Solanales; family Solanaceae; genus Nicotiana; species Nicotiana attenuata. Next base: position 684,910 of record NW_017670355.1, read on the forward strand.
ATATGGCAAGAGAGGAATTGCAGGATCTTCAAAGGAGTGCAACGACCAGAAGTCATTCTAAGCAGAGCAAATTACGCAGGATGTGCATGGGAGAGGAGAAAGTAAACACAGGATACAAAGAAGACTACGGGAACTCAACTACTATCCTAGTATGTAAAGATTGTTCTATAGATAGTAGTTAGACTAAATTGTTTCTTGTAATAGTAGTTAATGAAGCCAGGAGTGGAGCTAAAATCTGGGATGTCTATCCAGATTAAGCTTGAGTACAGCATGTAAATTATTTGTTGAGAAAAGAAAATGTTATTTACCAAAAAAAAAATCTCATAAATTTGTTATTACAGGAAATAATTAAATCTTTTTATTTTATTTAAATAAAATATAAAAATAAAATTAAAAAGTTTTTAATTCTTTTAATATAAGTTAAATATATTAAAATTCATTCAACAAATATAAAAGCATTCACCCTAAAGTCACTATATATTAGAAATCTATCCTAAAAATAAGAAGAAATACTTATACATTAATATCCTAAGTATTAGGTTTAGCAGTTATTTTGGTATATACTATATTTTGTTAAGGGTATTTTAGGTAAGAAAAAAATTTAAAACTACTTCTGCTTCTACTTTTGGGAAGAAGGTACTTTTTTCTGCTTCTCAGAAACTACTCCTGCTTCTTCCCAAAAGCACTTTTTTCCCCCAAAAAAGCTTGGCCAAACACCTCAAGTTAAGAAAAAAAAGTGCTTTTGGGAAGAAAAAAAAAAGCACTTTTGGCCTCTTGAGAAGCTTGGCCAAACAGGCTATTAGTGTTTACTAATGTATAGGATAAAATATGTTTATATTAAATGATCACATGAGAAAGTGACACGTGGAGCCGAAGACAGAAGGCAGTCGGGTCCGGAGGAAATGATCTCGTCTGTTACTAGAGAAAATGATGCTTATAAAGATGAAATAAATGTCTGCCACCTGATAGCATTTAATAAAGAGTATTCTACAACATTAAGTTTGCGGCCCCTTACAAAGAATATGGCATTCACAGCCTGTCGTTACACATTCTTCAATGGCCCTCATAATTGTCATTAAAGAGGGGCTTGATCCTAGGACCTTGTTCCCTAGGTGCAGCTACAAATAGTGAGCTATATTATCATTGTAACACACGAATTTTCTGACAAACATACGCTACACTCCCTTCAAAGCTCAATATAATTTTATGTTCTTGTTCATTTATATCGTTGTTATTGTCCCCGGAAGCCATTCTCCCAGAATTACAGTTTCTGCTGTTTTATCTCCACCTCAAGGCTAAGCATTATATTTTTATCTAATTTAATTATTATTTTGGGATCAAATTAATTCACTTGTCTATAAACCACGTATAAATTTAATTGTACCGTTTTACGGGTAAACAGTTTGGCTTGAGTTGATCCTTGCATCTATTACTAACTCGTTTGATTATTTGTTCTTAGTAAAAAATCATAAAAATGACGGAGAACGGTGTCAACAACACACACAATGTTGAGGTCCAAGGAAATCAGCCTCAGCACGAGGATTCAATCAGTGATACCTGCAACAAGGGGAATAAGGTCACGCCGGTCCATGGCCGACGATATTTGCGACATGTTCGAGAGGCGACTCCTGATGCTGATGAAAAACACGTCGTCAAAGCAGTAAGGGTCTTGCAGGAGCAACAAGAGGCCATTATAGGCCATCTCACATGACAAGATAAGGTCATGATGGAGCTGAAGTAGACGTTGTCGGGTGCTTCCAACAACGCGAATGGACGAGGTCTAATTCTTCCCGGTGTTCCTGCAAATCAAACAACGCAGAGGGTCAAAAACAACACCCCGAGGGGCAAGGTCGGCTTCGATGGGGCCGGGGGGGAGCGGATCTGGTCACAACAACGAGAGCAATGCCTTTAAGATCGAACTCATGTGTTTTAATTATAAGGGAAGTGAACGCCTGAATGGATCAAATTCCGGGCGCACCACCTGTGCTGAAAGGGCCAGACTCAAAGAAGTACACACAGTTGCCGTACAAACCAAGCGCGACACCAGAATTGCTCCTGAAGCAGTTTAAAATGCCAGATGTGCCGAAGTATGATGGGACTTCAGATCCTCAGGATCATATCACCACCTATACGACGGCGGTGAAGGGGAACGATTTAGCTCCCCACGAGATTGAGTCAGTGTTGCTGAAGAAATTTGGGGAGACTCTTATGAAGGGAGCCCTGACATGGTATTCGTTTTTGCCCGAGCATTCCATAGACTCCTTTGAGATGCTCGCGGACTCTTCCATCAAGGCCCATGTCGGGGCCAGAAAGGTACAAGCCCGAAAGGCCGATATATTCAGGATTACATAAGGAGGGTCCGAGTTGCTGCGAGAGTTTGTAACCAGGTTCCAGAAGGAAAGGATGTTGCAACCGGCCGTACCGGACGAATGGGCGGCTGAAGCATTCACCAAAGGTCTAAACCCGAGAAGTTCTGACGCTTCCCCGAAGTTGAAAGAAAGTTTTCTCGAGTTCCAGGTAACAACTTGGGCGGATGTTCACAACCGGTATGAGTCAAAGGTACGAATTGAGGATGATCAGCTCGGTTTCCCAGCATCGGTCAAGGTTCGGGATCGGGAGAAGAATAAAGAGAAATTGGAAGATGATTTCGACACAGATCAGCGGTCTTCGAGGGGTCAGTTTTTGCCCTATGAAAGGGCCAAAGGACGTGGTAGAGGTTTCCGATCGACAGATAGATTTGCTACCGATATGAGAACTGATCGTGGCCGAAACAACAGGTCATTACAGGACAAGGAAACGTCAGGTTCTCAAGATTTTTCCTACCCAGGCTTTGGAATACAACTTCAACGTTAGCGTAGTGGAGCTGGTTTCAGCTATGAGGAATATTAAAGAAGCACGGTTCCTGAAGCCAATAAGATCTGATGCAGCCAAAGGGATCTTAATTTGTGATGTGAATACCACGGGACCAATGGTCACCGGACTGGAAACTATCGGCATCTGCGCAAAGTTGTGGCGACGTTGCTGAAGAACTACCATCTCAGGGAATTTTTGAGTGATCGGGATAAAACTAACTATGGACGCAGTCGCGATAACACGGAGCCTTTGAAAGAAGAGAGGATCATCCATGTTTGACGATCACCATGATTTTTGGGGGGAACGAGATTAATGGCGTAACATTTTCGGCGTCGAAAAAGACAAAAGTATCGTTAACCCGCAGCAAAAGACTCCGGGAAGTCGCCGAGGACGACATTAGTTTTACGGAGGAAGACGCGGATGGGCTGTTGCTAACGCATAACAACGCCCTGGTAATCTCTCTAAATGTCTTGGATTTTAAAATTAAACGTATTCTAGTGGATCCAGGAAGCTCGGCCAATATTATCCAATGGAGAGTGTTGGAGCAAGCCAAGCTCAGCGGAAGTATCATTCTGGCCACAAAACTCCTCGTCGAGTTCAATCTGGCAAGCGTGACAATCCGAGGAGAAATCCTACTGTCCACGAACACCGAGGGGGTGAAGAAGACGACCCTTTTCGAGGTAGTGGACGGTGATATGGGTTACAATATCATCCTGGGGAGACCATGGTTGCACTAAATGAAGGTTGTGCCATCAACATATCATTAGTTGCTGAAATTCCAAACTCCCGAGGGAGTTAAACAAATTAGAGATGACCAACCGGCAGCAAGAGAGATAAATGAAATCTCAGTCTCCAGTAGCAAATGGAAGGAGCCTGCGGCATATTAATTACAGGAACTGACGCCTGCTCCCGAGCCAAGCGAAATCAACCAGGGAGAAGAGTCGTCGGAATCCTATCAGGTACCAAGGTATTTTCAGGTACCAGAAGAGACAGACACAACAAATATACAGCGGAGGGACTTGAACAAGTTGCATTGTTCGGAAAGTTCTTAGAAAGAAGTTCCACTCGGGGACAAGACTGCACCTCGAGCTCAGGTCTGGATTTATTGAATTCCTTAAATTTAATGTCAATTGTTTTGCGTGGTCGCATGCGGATATGATAGGTATCCCGCTAGAAATGGCCGTATACAAGCTAAGCCTGGATCCCAGCATCTCTCCGGTAAGGCAGAAAAAATGTCCAATTGCCGAGGTCAGAAACAAATTTGTCAAACAAGAGGTAACTCACATGCTTGATATCGGTTCAATTAGAGAGGTGAAGTATTCTGACTGGCTAACAAACATAGTTGTAGTTCCAAAGAAGAATAATAAATTTTGCATATGCGTAGACTATAAGGATTTAAATAATGCGCGCCCAAAAGACTCGTTCCCATTGCCAAACATTGATCAAATGATTGATGCAAAAGCCGGGCACGAGTTAATAAGTTTCCTCGATGCGTACTCCGGGTACAACCAAATCAAAATGAACCCGGAGGATCAGGAAAAAACTTTGTTCATAACTAACTTTGGCACATATTGCTATAATGTGATGCATTTGGGCTAAAGAACGCTGGAGCCACGTATCAGTGGCTCGTGAGCAAAATGTTCGGAAAAAAAATAGGGAAAACCATGGAAGTTTACATAGATGATATGCTGGTTAATTCTTTGAATGTAGGTGACCATCTTAAACACTTTCAAGAAACTTCTGACATCTTAAGGAATCATAACATGAAGCTTAACCCCGAGAAATGTGCGTTCGGGGTCAGCTCCGGTAAGCTCCTGGGATTCCTGGTGTCACAAAGGGGGATCGATGTTAACCCCGATAAAATTAGAGCCATCGAAGACATCCCGGATCAGCTATCAAGCGTGAAGGAGGTTCAAAGGTTAATAGGGAAACTGGCTGCTTTGAGCAGATTCATTTCACGCTCTTCAGAGAAATGCTATCATTTCCTTTCGCTGCTAAAAAAGAAGAACAACTTCGAATATATCCCGGAGTGTCAGCAGGCTTTGAGGGATTTGAAAAGATATTTGTCAAGTCCTCCGTTACTATCAAAATCGGAGGAAGGCGAATACTTGTTAATCTACATAGCGGTCTCGGGGGTAGCGGTAAGTGCCATTTATTCTGTGAGGATGAAGTTACGCAATCTCATATTTATTACGTTAGTAAAATCTTGACGAGAGCAGAAACTCGCTACCCACATCTAGAAAAATTGGCCTTAGCCCTCATAGTCACCGCTCGAAAGCTAAGGCTTTATTTCCAATGTCACCCGATAGCTATGGTGACCACTTTTCCCCTACGGAATAATCTGCATAAGCCTGAACTCTCTAGTAGGCCGGCCAAGTGGGCTGTCGAAATGAGCGAATTTGACATAGAATATAAACCAGGAGTGCAATTAAGTCACAAGTTTTGGCTGACTTTGTGGTCGATTTCAGTCCGGGACTTTTACCTCTAGCTACGAAAGAAGCAATAATGGTGTTGGAATCGACATCAGGAGTTTGGACCTTGTTCACGGACGGAGCTTCCAATGTGAAAGGGTCCGGGCTCGGTATAGTATTAACCACACCCTCGGAAGAAACCCTAAGGCAGGTCATAAGAAATGTTCCCTTGGCTATCAACGAAGCGGAGTATGAAGCATTAATTGCAGGGCTCGAATTGGCTCGGGGACTGGACTCCGAGGTCATAGAAATCAAATGCGACTCTCAGTTGGTGGTAAATCAGGTCTATGCAATCTTCGAAGCCAAAGAGGGATGCATGCAACAATACGTAATTAAGGTCCAGGCTTTGCTAGCTCGGTTCAGGGAATGGTCAATTACACACATCCCAATAGAAGAGAATGCAGAAGCGGATGCACTAGCCAATCTAGGCTCGTCTACAGAAATGAAAGGATCGGACTCCAGTATGGTCGTGCAGCTTATGTGCTCGGTGCTGGACGCAGATTTCAATTGTGAGGTAAACACGACCAATTTAGTCTGGGATTGGAGAAATGAGATCATTGACTATCTCGAGCACGGGAAGTTGCATGAAGATCCCAAGGCATCTCGGGCGCTACGCACTAAGGCAATGTGATATAGTTTCAAAGGAGGTCTATAAAAGATCTTTCCAAGGCACGTTGGCCCGATATTTTGGAGCCTCCGAAGCTAACTATGTTATGTGAGAAGTCCCCGAAGGGATCTGCGGAAATCACTCTGGCGCAAATTTCTTGGTGTTAAAGTTAATTAGGGTATGATACTACTGGCCGCGGATGGGGCAAGATGCCAAGGCTTATGTTCAAAAATGTGATAAATGTCAACGCTACGCACCGTTGGTACATCAACCGGCAGAGCCGCTGCACTCGATTTGTCACCATGGCCATTCATGAACTAGGCAATGGATATCGTTGGACCACTACCACCGGCTCCCGGTAAGGTAAGATTTCTTTTGATTTTAACTGACTATTTTTCTATGTGGGTTGAAGCAGGTCCTTATCAGAAGATTGGCGAACGAGAAGTAGTAGATTTCTTGTGGGAGAATATAATTTGTAGATTTGGGATACTAAAAGAGATAGCTTTTGACAATGGGCGATAGTTTATAGGTGCAAAGGTCACAAAGTTCCTTGAAGACTTAAAAATCAAAAGGATCACATCATCACCTTATCATCAGAGCGCAAATGGTCAAGCAAAATCAACGAACAATATAATCATACAAAATCTCAAAAAGAGATTGGAAACAGCTAAGGGTAAATGGCCCGAAGAGTTGTCGGGAGTTTTATGGGCGTATCGGACAACAGCCAAGTCAAGCACAGGAGAAATTCCTTTTTCTCTCGTGTACGGAGCAGAAGCCTTAATCCCGGTGGAAGTAGGAGAGCCAACCATGAGATACTTCCGCGCAAACGAAGAAACAAATAACAAGCAATACTGGTCAAATTGAAGTTGCTCGATGAACGCAGGGACTTAGCGCATATAAAGATGGCAGCCCAAATGCAGATAATGGAAAGATATTACAATCGAAGATACAATCTCCATTTTTTTCAAAATGGGAGACTTGGTTTTGTGGAAAGTAAGTCAGAACACTCGGGAGCTCAATGTAGGGAAGTTAGGTCCGACATGGCAAGGCCCCTACCGGGTTTCAACTATCACCAGTAAAGGGTCATACGAGTTAGAAAATCAAGACGGAGAAACGTTGCCAAGCAACTGGAACGTGGCACACCTCAAAAGATATTATTGCTGATGAGCATCGCCTACACTGGAAGTATGTGCTGCACTCTTTTTCCCTTCGTCCAATTTTTGTCCCAATTAGGTTTTTCTGGCAAGGTTTTCAACAAGGCAACAACGAAAAGCATACTATGAAGAAAGCTTCGGCAGCAGCAATAAGACCTTTAAATGACAAGGCACACAAGTAAAGAACCCCTACGGAGCGGCTAGATAGTCTTTTGCTCAATAGCAAAGTTACTACCGGGAAGTAAAAGTTTGCTGTCAAACAAAGATTACCCAACCGTTCTCAAGTGCAAGCGACTAGGGAATTGTTAGATAATCTTTGGCTCGATAGCATAAATTCCTAAGGGGAAGTGAAGTTTGCTATCGAATTGAAGAATCTAGAAATTCACTAGTGGAATCCTCGAAAGTAAAAAACTTCCAGTGTTCGAATTCGCATTCTTCACATTCGAACACTAGGGGGAATGATATGAGGATATAACAAAAATGATTGCCACATAGACTGGAAGACGAAACCCGAAACAAAGTTGTACCATCGGGATCAGGGACTGCGCGGCGAGCTTGTAGAAACAAGTTGTACAATTTAGCCACAAGTAATGGCAATTTCTTTTTAGCACAACGAATGCTCATGTACTATTGAAAGTGAAAGGAATAAAGTAAAGTCCTTTAATTTCTATCTTGTTTCTTGTCCGAACGATGAATTAATTTTATCATTTGAAAGTTAAACAAGTACTTCAAATGTTAGTGCCGTAATGAACAAGAGACTTCCTCTTCAAGAGCACCATAAACATAAGAGGGCCCTCTCTTATAAAAATCCTCACATCAAAGGGTTGATTTTGGAGGAATTTATGCCCGGAATCCAGACGCTCCCGGGTAAAAATGCACTCGAATTCTTACACAATTCAATGCAAAGAATAAAACTTGCACAAATACTTAAACGAAAAGTACGCAGAGACTTGCGTAAATACTCAAGTGGAAAGTATGCAAAGAGAAAAATTCGCACAATACTTAAATGAAAAAGCACTTTTATTCACAGCAAAAGTAGCACAGATACAAAAATATGGAAAAGAAAAGAAAATAAATCTAAGCTACTGCATCTCCAAGACCCGGAGGAAGAGAAGCATCTGCGCCCTAGGAGAAATGGATGGATCCGCTGTCGGCTCATCATTTTGGCTTTCATCATCTTGGCCTTCAGAATCATCACCTTCCGCTTCTTCTTCAGTTCCTAAGAACTCAGAACCAGAACCAGAAGAATCGGTAGCATCAGGCGGGCCGAAAGACCCCTTTTGGCAGTTAACTCCAGCTCACTGGCCTTAGCAATTTCAGCATCAAAATCAATGACATCCGCTTTAGCCTCTTCCAAGATTTTTCTCCCCATGATGTACATAGCATATGTTTTTTCAACAACGAGGGAAGCCACTTGGCACTTGAGTTCTTCTTTAAGTTGGTCAACCTTGGCAGAAAGATTTTCCCGCACGGATTTGGTGGACCGGAGGCTGACATCGAGCTCGTAGATAGTGGAACTACAAACCTTATTGTGTTCGAGGGTCATGTTATGCTTCTCCTCCAACCAGGCATACTTCGCCTCGACAACAATAACTTCTTCAATTTTGGAGGCTAAGGTTGCCTCTAAATTATTCAACCTTTCTGTAGCGGCAGCCTCGTGATCGGATGCAGCAAGAACGACATTGTGGACCTCAACCCATTTGGCCCTGGTTTCTTCGAATTGTGACCATAATGGGGTGACCTCCTGGCTAAGAGTCACCATTTCTCTCTTGCTTTGCTGCAACCGAGCCTCCAACTCAATAGCCTATGCAGCTCGAGTTTCCAGTTCCAAGAGGCGAGCAGCAGTTTGGTCCCGCTCGACCAAAAGTTGGTCCTGCTCGGAGGTAAGTTCCTCCTTATCACGAATCAGCCTTTGAAGGCCCTCAGAAGCAAGGAAGTTGGCCTGCAAAACAAGAATGAAAATTCAAAAGCCTTCCTTAACACAGGTAGAAGAAACAATAGGGAAAACAAAGACTATATCGCCGTTGCATTGTGCATAGCATTGTTCAGTAAACACTCTCCCAAGAGAGTTTGTATTTTCTCCCAATCATTCTCTGAAGCCAGGGGCTTCAGATAGTTAGCAAGTTCCACCGGCCGGGACAACAGATGACATCCGGTGGAAACCGAGAGGGTGACATTCCTCCTTCTTTGTGGATCTTCAGGGGGCAGCATAATTTCGCCCCAAGTTCCCGCGAACTAGGGACTGGTGGAGAGGGACGTTCTTCTCTTGGGCAACCACGGCCGGTGGAGATGATGTAGCAATTGCTGATGGAAAAGGAAGAGTTGGTGAAGAAGGAGATGAAGCTGATGGCGTTGAAGGATGGGAAGTGGCTGCGGCAAGGGCAGTGCTGGTTGTTGGTTTCTCATCAACCGAAGAAGGCAGGGACCCGGTACTCAGCCTCACGGTACCGGGGCACGGTGACTGGGATTCAAAAGCGAGAGTTGGCATTTCCCACCATCTCAGAGTGCCGAGGCATCGTCCTCGGTTAGTGTATCTAACTCAATAGATTGAGGAGTCTGTTGAGCTGAGGAAGGTCGTTGTCTTCTATGTATAGATGCCCCCTCCTCGCTGGCTTCTCCATCATCGTCAATCATCATGGTGTCTATGGCCTGCTCGGGCGTGAGGCTCATCAACATAATGTTTAGAGACGACTCGGGAGCAACACTCTTTGCCTTTTTATTTTTTTCCCTGGCTGCGGAGGAACGTCTTCTTTTTGTTACTTGTTCTCCGGTCGGGGACTCCGAGAAGAAGCACTTGCACCAGAAGTAGGCCCGGAGACACCTGTTTGCGTAAAAGCCTCCTGCCGTAGTCTCGCTGCATCAGCAGGATTAGCCAAAACGTCCTCCTCGGGGAGGACAACTGAGCCCTGGGGTAGACCTGAATTCAACAAGAGAGAAAGGTTAAACAACTTCCTTATACGAAAGGTAAAAACAAGATGAGTTCGACTTACTATGCCATCCATATTTAAGAGCCAACTCTTTCCACGTGCGGGTATCGGGCGTAGTAACGTCCAAAATTTTCTGGACCCACTGGTCCAAGCCTTCAAGCCTAGGTGGTACCTACTGAATCGTTGAAATAAGCAAAAGAAGAAGGGCTAATAACGATACAGGATGATCTTTAATGGAAGAAAAGACAAATGGTGAACTTACGAGTGCGGTTCCATAAGTCTGGAAAGGATGAAGACGTGGCGGAATGATGTCACTGGCGACGACTGCAACAAATTGTTCCATCCATCCACAGTCGTTGTCATCATCCATGCTGGATAGCAGAACATGGTGGCCACACTTGCTGAAATTTATCATTCCCCCGCAGAAGATCTTGGGGGAATAGAGGTTCATCAATCGAGCTAGGGTTAGCTCCTCTCTCGTCTCCTGGCACAGACGCCGAAGACAAGCAACTATCCTCCACACAAAAGGACTTACTTGTGCCAAGCATACCTAGTAGCGGATGCAGAACTCCATGATAACAGAGTCAAGCTCTCCAATTAAAGAGAATGGCCCTAAAGTTAAGGGATACGTATAAAAATACGTAAACCCTTATTGGGTAAGGTTATCCGCTCCGCCAGGTCAGAAGCGATAATGTCAAAAATCTTGGGAATGACAGTCTTCCTTCATAGTAGAAATACTGGAAGGACATATGGAAGAAGGGTATACGCTAATGGCCCACAAACAAGGGTGAGCGGAAGGATACTTCACTTCAAAGTCTTTAGTTGTGATAAAACTCTTTGGGATGATGGAGCTTATCGTAGGAGGAGCAGCATCTTCAGCTTTACATTGTTCTTTGAAGAACTAGGGTTTCTGGACGAAGAGGATATTTTTTATCAGAAAGGAAGGAAGTTTTTTTCTCAAGAAGAAGGTTAAAGAAAGGTTGAATACAAAGCACGAGTTGAGTTAAGACAGTTTGAGAAAGTTTAGAGAATTATGAAGTGTAAATGAAGAAGTTTGATGAGTATCGGTAAAGGAATAGGCCGCTAAAATCGTGGCCATAATTACCTCGATAACCGAAAAAAGTGATGCTAAATCGTGAGAGAAGCGTGTTCGGGGTATTAAATGCGAAGAGACGTGTGTCTAATCAACCGTCAGAAACCTTTTAGCGGGGGTCATAGGATTTCCTGCCAAAAAAGGTATTTCTACCAACTTTCCGATGACACAAAGTTATGCCACCGGAAAGTAGGGGGACTATCTGTATAGGATAAAATATGTTTATATTAAATGATCACATGAGAAAGTGATACGTGGAGCCGAAGACAGAAGGCAATCGGGTCCGGAGGCAATAATCTCGTCTGTTACCGGACAGAATGGTGCTCATAAAGATGAAATAAATGCCTGCCACCCGGTAGCATGTAATAAAGAATATTTTACAATATTAAGTTTGCAGCCCATTACAAAGAATATGACATTCATTGCCTGCCGTTACATATTCTTCAATGGTGCTCATAATTGTCATTAAAGATGGGCTCGATCCTAGGACCTTGTTCCCTAGGTACAGCTATAAATAGTGAGCTCTATTATCATTGTACACACGAATTTTCTGACAAACATACGCTACACTCTGTTCAAAGCTTAATATAATTTTATTCTTGTTCATTTATATCGTTCTTATTGTCCCCGGAAGCCATGTTCCCGCAATTACAGTTTCTGCTATTTTATCTCCATCTCAACGCTAAGTATTACATTTTTTTCCAATTTAATTATTATTTTTGGATCAAATTAATTCACTTGTCTATAAACCACGTACAAATTCAATTGTACTGTCTTTCGGGTATACAACTAACGTGTTGTACTTTTAAAATTATGAGATTTGTCACATATATATTGATATTCTATTGGGTTGGAGTAAATTCGCAGCTTAAGAGCTACAACCGCTCTTCCCTACTCCCTCCGCCAAACTAAGTATTTTATGTACATATTTTCTAGAATTGGTACAGTATTATGTATTGGCACCCATGCTCCATAAATATTAAATGGTGCACTTGGTTCAATACTTAATTATTTAATCAAAGAAACATGGATCAATTCTCACTTAGCACTTTTTCCCTCTCCTTTTTTTAGTGGTGCACCCATGTTCTAGACATACTAAATCCGCCTCTGTACTACATTAAATATTGGCCAGCCTAGGCTAGACTTAACATTAAAGTCAATAAATTATAAAGAAACTAAAGAAATTATTATAGTACATGTTGTGGATCTAGTTCTTTCATGGAGAAGCTTATAAATTAGGACCTTTGAAAGGTATAAGATTCACGCACAACAAAAATTTAGCCAAAGCGCAAGTGCTACTTTCTATCATGGCGTTGCTTAAGCTTAATTACTTTTTCATGTTTCTTCTTATGACAACAACTAGTTAGTATTCATCTCTTTGCTCCTCTAGATTTCTATCTCAGCCTTACCCTGTATTTCTACAAGAACCGTGAAAATAGCCTCTTATAAAAATACAAGGTAAGGCTGCGTACAATAGACCCTTGTGGTCAAAGTCAAGCTCTCCAATTAAAGAGAAAGGCCCTAAAGTTAAGGGATACGTATAAAAATACGTAAACCCTTCTTGGGTAAGGTTATCCGCTCCGCCAGGTCAGAAGCGATAATGTCAAAAATCTTGGGAATGGCAGTCTTCCTTCACAGTATTTCTACTGGAAGGATATATGGAAGAAGGGTATACGCTAATGGCCCACGAACAAGGGTGAGCGGAAGGATACTTCACTTCAAAGTCTTTAGTTGTGACAAAACTCTTTGGGATGATGGAGCTTACCGTAGGAGGAGCAGCATCTTCAGCTTTACATTTTTTCTTTGAAGAACTAGGGTTTCTGGACGAAGAGGATATTTTTAATCAGAAAGGAAGGAAGTTTTTTTCTCAAGAAGAAGGTTAAAGAAAGGTTGAAGACAAAGTACGAGTTGAGTAAAGAGAGTTTGAGAGAGTTTAGAGAATTATGAAGTGTAAATGAAGAAGTTTGATGAGTATAATTAAAGGAATAGGCTGCTAAAATCGTGGCCATAATTACCTCGATAACCGAAAAAAGTGATGCTAAATCGTGGGAGACGCGTGTTCGGGTATTAAATGCGAAGAGACGTGTGTCTAATCAACCGTCAGAAACCTTTTAGAGGGGGTCAGAGGATTTCCTGCCAAAAAAGGTATTTCTACCAACTTCCCGGTGACACAAAGTTATGCCACCGGAAAGTAGGGGGACTATCTGTATAGGATAAAATATGTTTATATTAAATGATCACATGAGAAAGTGACACGTGGAGCCGAAGACAGAAGGCAATCGGGTCCGGAGGCAATAATCTCGTCTGTTACGGACAGAATGGTGCTCATAAAGATGAAATAAATGCCTGCCACCCGTTAGCATTTAATAAAGAATATTTTACAACATTAAGTTTGCAGCCCATTACAAAGAATATGACATTCACTGCCTGCCGTTACATATTCTTCAATGGTGCTCATAATTGTCATTAAAGATGGGCTCGATCCTAGGACCTTGTTCCCTAGGTGCAGCTATAAATAGTGAGCTCTATTATCATTGTACACACGAATTTTCTGACAAACATACGCTACACTCTGTTCAAAGCTCAATATAATTTTATTTCTTGTTCATTTATATCGTTCTTATTGTCCCCGGAAGCCACGTTCCCGCAATTACAGTTTCTGCTATTTTATCTCCATCTCAACGCTAAGTATTACATTTTT
>NW_017670355.1:700577-740904 GCF_001879085.1 Nicotiana attenuata
ATATATATATATATATATATATATATATATATATATATATATATATATATATATATATTATATGACCTGTCTTCTTTCAAATGTTGAATAGGATGAAATTCTTGTTTTAGTAATTTTGATTTAGATATTTTCCTAAGGAAATGACAATTATCTATTTGTAGTATATAAAAATTAAAACTCCTCAATCAGCTACATTCTTGTGCACTTTATAAGCCAACTTTCTCTCTTACTCTACTTGTTTCCTGATTGCTTGGCGGAGATCGGCCTAATTGTTCCTAAGGAAATGACAATAGTATCTGTTTTATTTCTTTTTTGCTTTTCTATTTGGATTCAACAATATTTACTTTTCCTAATACTACTATATTTTATGGTTGGAAATATTGGGACACAAAGAAAAATATTTTGATAACATGTTATGCATCATATTTTTTGAAGACCCACAATTATCTATAAATTAAAAAAGAAGTGTTATTTGAATATTAGGTCACGTACCACATGAGCAATTTTTTTTTTTTTTTGAGCAATCACATGAGCTAAATCAATAAGCTGCTGCCTGCTTCACATGAGCTAAATCAATAACAAGGTACGTATGTTTAAGCACACAGATTTGGAGCCGCTTTTTTTAATTAAACGATTTATTAGTTTTACCTAGTGGTGGCAAAATAATTCATCCATATTGTCCACTAAAAAATAAGTTGGATAACCAATGAGTTTAACTTTTATATTTGCAAAAATTTAAATTGGGGTTCCTCAAGTTTGGCAGACTAAGAATTTTTCCAACATTGATCATACTCAAGAAGTCATGACTAATACGAATATCCATATTATCCATTGGTTAACTTATTTTCTATCCCTATTAAATATGGGACAGATCAGATAATTTATCCGTATAAATGTTTACAGTAGTAATAGTTAGGTAAACACTGTATGCGGTTCTCCATTTCTTTGTAAAATTCTATCATGTCTTGTACTACTTGCTCCTGCCATCCCATAAATATCAATGGTATCCCCACACCTAATTATTTCCGCTCTACAAAAAATATTAGGCAACGTGATCCTTCCTCCCCGTACATACATCTTTATTATTGTCTAGGCAAACTGATAATAAAGTTGACACTGAATAGTGGAATCCAAATTAGACTTTCCAATATTTATATATGGTCACGAGCTTTCTTACTTAATGTTACTGATTGTTAAAAAATAATAATAACAATATTTTTTAATATTTCAAAAAAATATTTAAATTGATGGCTAGGTTCATTCTTTAGGTGGTCTTTATTAGACTAATCAATAGAATATATTTTAATATCTATAACTGAAAATTATAATATATTCTTTATATTATAACATACCTTTTATTAGCATTCAAAGCCTTTAAATCCTTTATTTTGAAACCTTTGTCAGTTAGCAACAGCCTTAATGGCTGTGAATGTTAACGTTTGAAATGTTTTGGTAGGCTTTAAAAAGCCTTTATGGCTTTTGACAATTTGATGTCAGAAAGTGCATTTCTTTGCACTATATATATATATATATATATATATATATATATATTTGTTTTCATCTTCGAGAGNAAACCTTCAAGAAAAAAGCAACTGCTTTGTGTGTGGAAAACCTGGCCACTATGTTGCTCAATGTCGAAAAAGGGTTGGCAATGACAATCCCACTAAGGCTAAAGTAAATTTGACTGAAGCCAAAGTGGATGATATAATTATTGCGGTTGTTTTCCAAGTGAACCTTATGGCCAATGTGAAAGATTGGGTGTTAGATTCTGGTGCCACTAGGCACATATGTGCTAACAAAAAAGACTTTGTGTCTTACACCCAAGTTGAGGAGGGAGAAGAAGTTGTCTATCTTGGTGACTCAAGAACTACTCAAGTTCTTGGAAAAGGCAAAGTTCTTCTCAAACTCACATCTGGCAAAACTTTGGCATTGAATGACGTGTTGCATGTTCCTAGTATCCGAGCCAATTTGGTCTCTGTGGGATTATTAGGAAAAGTGGGAGTGAAGGTTTCTTTTGAATCTGATAAGGTCGTGTTGACCAAGAATAATAATTTTGTTGGCAAGGGTTATTATAGCCATGGCTTGTTTGTACTCAATGTTATGAATGAAAATGCTAGTTCTTCTGCTTACTTGATTGATTCTTTAAACATAATGATAAAGTAACACACTAAACACATACATGTCAATGTTTAGTCCCTGCCGCCCTTTATTTTCTGCTCCAACCACTTAAATTGTTCTTCCAGCTTATTTTTTTCTTCTTCTACCTCTTTAAGTTTCGCTTTCAACTCCGCAATCTCTCTTTTATGTTCTCTTTCACGTTCCCTCTGTTGTAAACACACATTATGAAGATGCTGCAAATATTCTTTGTAGTATTCCTAATAACAGGGTTCATCAACTCATACCTCAAAATCGCAAATAGGTTCGTTGGGAACCTTATAAAACTTGTTCATACAGTGCCAGTAGAGCCGTCCAACTTCACCATTATCCCAATATCTTTGCATCATGTATTTTTTTCCACACTCGCACCGTGGTACATAAAGAGGTTGAGCCATTTTTGCATTAAAAAAACCTTGCTTTTCTTGACATATTTGCTATTACTTATTGCTGAGCGCATAAAATAACTAGAATGAGCCCGTTATTTATAGGCAAGACAACACACATAACGTACTATCTAACCACGCTATATCAACACACATAACATAGTATTTCACCGCGCTATGCATTGCGTGTTAAAGGTTCCGACGGGTACGAAACATTTTTATGTCAGTTGGGCAGCCTTTTCAGTTCGACAAGACAACACACATAACGTACTGTTTAACCGCGCTATATACACACATAATGTAGTATTTGACCGCGCTATGCGTTGCGTGTTAAAGGTTCCGACGGGTACGAAATAACTTTATGTCAGTTGGGCAGCCTTTTCAGTTCGACAAGACAACACACATAACGTACTATTTAACCGCGCTATATACACACATAACGTAGCATTTGAGCGCGCTATGCATTGCGTGTTAAAGGTTCCGACGGGTACGAAACAGCTTTATGTCAGTTCGACAAGACAACACACATATATAAAATAACAAACATAATTAAAATCAAATTAATTAGCTTTATGATATTTCAATGTTGTTTCCAGTTCTTCCGAATATATAATTTTTTTAAATATCATTAAAAAAATTGAAATGGAAAAGTTCAACTCATAATTAACAAACATAATTTTATTTTATAAAACTTGCAACATAAACAAAATAACTAAATATTATAACATAAACTCATTGATAGTTAGGCATAATAGAAGAAGGACCACCACGAACTTGAGTACTATTGCCACCCAAACCAGCCGAAGGACATTTTCAACGGTCGTGTCCTGTTTGCGAGCATATACCACATCTGCGCGCATAAACGGTATCACTAACATCCATTTGGTTCCGTATACGCGTTCTCTTCTGCACCTGTATTCGACGCAAGTAGGACTTGTTACACACCATTTTAAATGGTTCAGGCGGCCAATAATGCTCAGCACCCACTGGCTGCAACTGCCCACTATATGTGTTTAGGTACTTCGCAACACTATATTTTTGATCAACATAGTTGGTTGCACCTAAACCAACTCGTTGAAAGCACTTGATGGCATGTGAGCAAGGCATGTGGTAGATGGACTATTTCCCACAAGAGCATAACCTTCTAGATCATTTACAGTATGTACATTATTCCCCCGGTTTTCATGGATAGCGGTGCAAACTTCAAAAACATTTCTTTCGTTATCATACTGCAAAAATGAATGCCAATGTGCTCGCCGTCTGTATTTCTCAAATCTCTTCATTGGCACTGGCATAAATTCAACACCCCTTTCCATCAATGACATTGCAGTTGCAGACCTTTCAACTAACCTCTCCGCCATCTGCTTGAACGATATCCGCACCATGGCTGTGACGGGCAATCCTCTTGCCGACTTTAATAACCCGTTGAAAGACTGACACATTTGTAGTTAGAGTTCCCCATCATCTGCCACCATCCGCATGCAAAGTCCACTTTTCAGGGTCATGTCGCATTAACCAACGATAGGCTGCCTCGTCTTCTTGCTTGATATATTCCATGTGCGTCCGAAATTTATGCTGTTGGTGGTCTGTTGCTGCCATCCACATCAAATCATGCAGATCCTTGTTGGGATATGCCTTCTGGAAATAGGTTTTAAAGTGCCTAACACAGAAACGATGGTAGGTATAAGGTTCTTGCCATGCAGGCAAGTTCTCCACAGAACTTAAGATACCACCGTGCCGATCAGATATTAGACAGATACCGGAACGCTGTTTGACAACGTGCTCTTTAAGTGTTTCAAAAACAGCGTCCAAGTCTCTTGGCTTTCATTGGCACAAATAGCAAAAGCTAGAGGAAATATCTGTCCATTAGCATCTGCTGCCACGGCTATCAACAGCTTGATATCGTACTTCCCATAGACATGAGTGCCGTCTATGGATATTACGGGCCGACAATGCGAAAAACCATCAATTGCTGGTTTAAACGCCCAGAACACGTAATTGAATATATATTCTGGTTTACCCAGACTCCGCTCAAGCTTCCATTCAACAACCGTCCCGGGGTTAAACTGCTGCAGTGCAGCCATGTACCTAGGCAGATCTGCAAATGACTTATCCCAGTTACCATAGACTATTTCAAACGCTCGTTTGCGCCCAAGATATGCCTTTATTTTAGTAATGGTATGGCCATGTTCCTGGTGGACTGCTGTAATGCACTCTTTGATTTTATACCTTATGGACGCTTCGATGTGTGGAATAAGAACAAGAGAAATCAAGTCAATATCCAAGTTGAAGTTCCCGTTGAATGTGTCCATTTCGCATGTGTGGGTGGGAATGTATTTACCCACTTTCCACAGACCTGTCTTCTTCTTGCTCGCACGCAACATCCAATGACATGGCCAAAACCACCTGCGACAAACAACCTTGTATACAACCGGACTAGACTCCCATACCGTCATCTCACGACACTCTTTTACGTCGTGCATTTTACAAGCCCTGCTTAGGCGCACTTTATCAGGAAAAAGCATGCCCTTTGCCAGTACCGTTGGTCTAGACTCGTCCCACATTGCTGTCCGAATTTCATCAAAATCCCTTGTGAGAGCTTCCACATCCGGCGTGCTTGGCAAGTTATTAAGGTAAGGAATCTCCCTTGAATGAAACGGTACTTGGGACTCGTACACTCTTCGTCTAGGGGTGGTGGGGGGGGGGTAGAGCATACTCTCTCGTCAAATCAGGTCCTTCCTTCTCATCCTCCTCATCACCATTCATCAGCATTGTTGTCGTAATCACTGTTCTCTTCCTCACTCTGTGCATCTGCCAGATCCCAATTTAATACATCGTCTTCGGGCAATTGAGTGAGTACATTTGGTTCAACTTGCTCGTTTTCACTGCACAATCAACAAAATAATAAGATACTGAATTTAATAAATACTTTCCATATAACTGTATCACTTCACTTACAAGTCGTAATGTGATGAAATTCCATGATGGACATTTTCATTTAGCTGATGGCTCCCGGATGGACCACCATGATCCAACACACCAAAACTATGCTTGGGTTCATAATTTGTAAAATTCATATCCGGCCTGTACCCCCTGTTAAATATATGAGCGTTAATTCAAATTCAATACAATAAAAATGTACATCGTAAACACAAAGGAAAATTGAAGCTTACCACTCGTCTTGTGAATTATGTAAAGCAGGCGGGGATAAGTTTAAATCAAGAAAACTCTTTCATCCGGAACCTGTCCGGCAAAAACTCCTCCAGAATAACCACCTGATGACTGGGGGTTATCTGGAACCTGTCCGGCAACCTCATTGTTTGGAACGTCTTCGACCTTGACGTACATATACAACATTTTGATTACAAGATATTCCCGGTATTCATCCGGAGTCCTCAGAAATTCCTCAAAGTTTCATCATCGTAGATGTTTAACTCCGAGTAAAAAGCAGCCCCTTGCGGAGTGACGGAATACGGATATCTTCCGGTTACTTTAAGTATCACTGAACGTTTCCTCACACCTATTTTTTTGCATAACAACGATATCAATTTATCGTACTCCATTGTAAGTGGTAATTTAACATGACCCTGTAGAGATAAACTATACCTCACGGAGTTATTCTCCATCACAATCTCACCCCCACAATATAATGAAACTCTTATTCTATGCTCTTCAGACATTACGGAAAAAATGCTTAAGAATTTAGCAACAAGAAAATATTAAATGGGAGTTGGAATTTTTTGTGAACGAATTTTCCTAAAATCCTAACCACTTTATATAGGAAATGGCTAGCCCGGGATATGAAATTTTTTTGACGTATAGCGTTCTTTAAATAGACGCTATACTCATTTAAATTACTGTTATGTCAGTTAAATTATTGGTGGGTCCATAATCAGGGTATAGCGTCTTCATTTCATACGCTATATGTATAGCGTCTTCATTTCATACGCTATATGTGGCAGTCAAATCGCCTGTCAGTATAGCGTATAAACAGAAGACGCTATACCTTAACGGAAAAAGTTACCGTTAAGGTATAACGTCTTGTATTTAAACGCTATACATAGATATATAACTTTTTTTTTGCACTTATTAATGTATTTTGAGTCCAAAAACACAATATTTAGGTTCCGGAACGGCCTAAATGCACAAGGAGTAATAACACGAAGGGTAAAATTGTCAAGGAGCAAAAAGGAAATACATAAAAGTAATTTCTGCGCCAATATGATTGATCTCTCGTCACCAAAATGCAAAACTACTATCTCCGTTCTGAAAAAAAAAGTCATTATTTCTTATTAGTCCATTGGTTATAATTTAAAAACAATATAACTTGGATATCTTGTTTTACCTTCAGTGATAAGATTTATTGGTGCCTAATTGTTATGGCATATTTAACATTATAGATTTTAAAAAAAATAATATAATCACATAAATATTATAATATTTTAAGAATATAATTTTAGCTTTCTTTTTAATTCTTTTGCTCAATCTAATCCGACCCACAATTCCAGTAAGCTTTTTGCTTAGTGATTACTTACGAGTCACGACCCATGAATTTCAGGTGGCTTTGTTATTGTATTTGGAATATATACTCCGGAAACTTCAACAACGTAAAACAGAAATGTAGAAGAAGCAGAATTATATATGAGCCCCCCAAATTTACAGTGTTTACTTAAGAAACTTAATCCTCTCCTAGTACCTGAGGTTTAGGATTATTTCCTCCATGAATAAAATGGATAACCACACTGGTATAGCAGTAATTCAAACACCAGTGTACAACGAACACAAATGGTGGTTGTAAATCACAAATTGCTTTTGTTTTGGAAGAAGAAAAAAAATGCAAAAAGGAAGAAGAGATTTCGGAATTTTCATAAGAAAAATCTTAGAAAATGGCCTGGTATTTATAGCCAGCAGGTTGGATTCAACCGAAGAGGTGCAACTCTTCCAGATGACCTTTCGCGTAAAACGACGATAACTAATGAAACGACTAGGACCAATGAAAATGTTTTTGAGGACTAGCTTGGACAGTAAGTTAGTATGCTGAAGACTACTCAAGCCCTTGGCTTATAAGATATCAGTAGGTTGATCAGCAGACTTCATGTAGACTGTTTGAACCAAGCCTAGATGAATCTTCTCACGGATGAAATGACAATCAATGTCAATATGTTTCGTTCGTTCATGGAACACAGGATTAGCAGCAATTTGTATTGCTGATTTACTGTCACAATGAAGGGGAACAGGCAATGTGAGAGCAAAACCCAATTAATCGAACAAACCAACAAGCCACACAATATCAGCCATTGTTGATGCTAGACTACGATACACTGCCTCAGCAGAACTCCCGGAAATAGTGCTTTGCTTCTTAAACTTCCATGAAATGAGGGAATCACCAAATTGCACCAAGTAACCAGTGACTGATTTTCTGTTATTAAGGCAAGCTGCCCAATCAACATCACAATAAGCCTTCAATTGTGTAGATGAAGTAGCTGACATAAGAATCCCCAGACCCGGGCTTTGTTTGATGTACCTAACCACCATGTGAGAATTCTTGGGAGCTTGCATGAATTGACTTAGACATTGCTCAACAAAAGAGATGTCTAGCCTTGTAATTGTCAAATAGGGGAGTCTGCCTAGCAGTCTTTGATAGGCGCTAGGATCTTCAAGCAAATAATCATCCTTAAGATAGAGGTGATCATCATATGTAACTGAGGTGAGTTTCTGATTTATCTCAAAAGGAGCATGAACAAGCTTAGATCCTGTAAGACCAACATCTGAGATGACCTCAAGAGCATACTTTCTCTGGTGCAACAATATCCCTTCAATGCTTCTAGCAAATTCAATGCTCAAAAAATACCTCAACTCCCCCAGCCCTTTAATTTTGAAGTTTTGATGCAGAATATGTTTGGTAGCAGAAATAAGGTCTGCATCATCACTAGTAATCAGAAGGTCATCAACATAGACCAAAACAACTACATTATGGAAGTCCTATTTCTTAGTGAACAGGGAATAGTCAAAGTGGCTCTCCTTTGAATTAAGAAGTGTTATGGTTCAACTTAATATTCCATTGCCTCGAAGCTTGCTTAAGTCCATAAAGTGACTTAATGTAACGATCCGACAGGTCGTTTTAAAAATTAGCATTCTGTTTGGTGGCTAAAGGTCTCGAGCAGCTTCGTATTATGTATTATGACTAGTGTGTGTGGTCGAGTTCGGATTTTGGATGATTCGAGATCAATTTGGAAGAAGGATTCTTGTTTTAGAAGCTTAAACGGTAAGAGTTTATCGGAGTTTGACTTTTGTGTAGACGACTCCGAAATGGAATTTGATGATTCCAATAGCTTCTTATGGTGATTTTAGACTTAGGCGTGTGTCCGGATTTGGATTTGGAGGGTCGTAGGATAATTTGAGGCATTTTGGCAAAAATTGGAAAGTTGAAGTTTTGGAAGGCTAAGAGGTTTGACCGGGAGTTGACTTTGTTGATATGGGGCTCGAATTGCAATTCTGAGAGTTGGATTAGCTCTGTTATGTCATTTTGAGACTTGCATGAAAAATTTGATGTGTGGGGGAACTACCCCATAGGATTTGAGTCTTTGGTGGTAATTGTGTCGTGTGAAGCCGTGTACGCGAGGTGACGAGTACGTGCACGGGCTTATTTGTGGAAATTTGACCGTTTAGGGATCTTAGCTTCTTATGTTCATTAGATATGAAGTCGTTTTATTATGTTAAATTCCACATTCACTAAATTCAACTTACGTGTCTTAATTGGAATTAATTTTTCCATGTTTTACTCTTATTACCGATTAAACTCTTATGTGTCTTAATTGAAGTTGTTACTTCTTTTATTGCAATGCTATCCTTTCCGCAATTGCTTATCCTTAATTGAGTTTGTTAATTCTCTTCCGTAATTGCTCAACCCTAATTGAAGATTTGCGATATCTTATCATTGTTGACTTACCCTTAATTGGAGTCGTTGATTCACGTTATCCCTCCTATCGTTGAATTTGTACTTATGTGGTATCTTTGCTACACAATATCTCTTCCTTGTTGAGTTACTTCTATGTTGTACCATTATTTCTTGTTGTACCTTTCCTTGTGAGTTCGTTCTTCCGCCTCTCTGTGTCATGGAGTTCCCGAGCTGATTTACTTGCCGTATTCTTGTGCTTTTGTCATTGTTGCTTCTATACTTTTGGGACTACGAGGCGGTACCTCGGGAGTGCCCCTGTTGCATATTTACTTTTGGGACTACGAGGCGGTACCTCGGGAGCGCCCCTGTTGCATAATTACTTTTGGGACTACGAGGCAGCACCTTGGGAGGGCCCCTATTGCATATTTACTTTTGGGACTACGAGGTGGTACCTCGGGAGCTCCCCTATTGTTACGCCCCGCAATATTACGTCGATATTACGTCCCGCAGTATTATATTACGATGATGTTACGCCTTGCAGTATTACATTACGAAGATGTTACGCTTCGCAGTATTAAATTACGACAATGTTGCACCCTGTAGTATTGTATTTAAATTTGTCGTAACGTAATTGACATCAGTCCAAGGAAAAGATTATTTGGAGATTATAAGGATTATGCTATTTCAAGCAAGTAATGAGTAAATTCGTGAAGGTGAGAGGGGAAGCAAGTCAAAGAAAATGAATTTTCGTCCAAGTTTGGCATGTTGGGATAAAAGACGGCCAGAGCTAAAGTACTCGACATTTATGGGCTAGTGCCATATAAGGTACCACATGACCATGATAGTAAGGTGTATAAGGTATGTGAAAAGTGAGTAGTATTTTAAGTAATTTGAGGTAATTCTTAATTATGTGGGTGATTGGTTAATTATTGGATAATAGGATATTACCCAATTAATTAAGGAATTAATTATTGGATAATGGGATTCTTAATAATGGGATATTACTCATCAATTATATTGCATGAGGTGGCAGCCCCCCCCCCCCCCCTTGCAAATTGAAATAACTCATGCTATAACATGGAAGATGGCAATCATTTAAGAAAGGATTGAAAATTTCTTCTTAAGTCCAAGGCTTGCATTATTTACAAAATAGATGGAATTCACAAGAAAAGCCATAAAGGCTCTAACGTATTGCTTCAGTAAAAACCTTGAAAGGTTGTGATCAAATTAACAAAGTGAGCATATGAAATTTTCAACAAAAATTCGTATGAGATTTCACAAGGTAATATCAATGGGATTTTGAGATTCTAAAGGAAAACGGTGCAATCTTTCTCAAGAATATCATACGGATTTTCCCTACTCCGATCTTGCCGTCAAGTGTTTGTCAAAATTAACGTGTGTTAGAGGAATTGTCAAGAGAATCGACTCAGGTATGTTAAGGCTATCCCTTATTTCTTTTTGGCATGATCCATACGATACGAACGAAACGAGCAAATGCACAATTTCCATAAATGACTCTATTCATAGAAATATCAGAGATGCTTATGTTCTTGATCCCCCATGTGTCATATTATTCTATCATCTGTTCATGGGTCTCAGAAAATATGTAAGTTGATAAAGTTTACTTTAAGGTATTATTCAAAGGCAAAGTGGTCTTATGACACTCCGAAAGATTTTATTGACGTACTTCTCATGCATTGCATTCGTGTACATTGACCCATGCCCATATGGAGTTATATACGTGTATATATGTATATTATATGTATATGGGATATAGGAAAAGGTTACGGCGTTATATACGCACCACCACCTGATCACCTGGTATACGTTGATGATTTGCCCACAGTGGCTAAGATGATATGATGGGATGCCCTCAGAGGCTTGATGATGTTATGAACGCATATATCCATGCATGGTATGACATTTATACGCATATGCATGACATTATAAAAATGAAATGATTGACAGAGCTATGCAAAAGTACATGTCGAGTCTTTTACTCCACGTTTCTCTTATGTCTATTATTTACTGATTTTTATTCCTTACATACTCGGTACATTATTTGTACTGACGTGCCTTTTGCCTGGGGACGCTGCGTTTCATGCCCGCAGGTCCCGATAGACAGTTCGAGAGCCCTCCAAGTAGGCTATCAGCTCAGCGGAAGATGTTGGTGCGCTCCATTTGCTTCGGAGTTGCTTGTTTGGTTAGTATGATTTAGATGTGTATTGTTTGGTATGGCGGGACTCTGTCCCAGCCTTTATGAAAATTATGTATTCTTAAAGGCTTGTAGATAGATGTCATGTACGTAAAAGATTATATGGCCTTGTCGGCCTATGTTCAGTGTATGAGTGGTTATTTTGGCCTTATAGGCCCGTATGTCTTATGTATAAGTTGGTATCACATATTGTATTCTACTTATCTCACAGCGGCCTTCCAGCTTAGTTATGTATGATAGTATGACATGAAAAGATACGTTATGTTGGTACTCGGTTGAGTAAGGTACCGGGTACCCGTCGCGGCCCATCGGTTTGGGTCATGACAAAAGTGGTATCAGAGCAGTTCTGTCCTAGGGAGTCTACAAGCCCTGTCTAGTAGAGTCTTGTTTATGGGTGTATTGTGCACCACACTTATAAGCAGGAGGCTATAGAGCATTTAGGACTGTCACTCTTTTTTCTTACTCTAGATCATGTGGTAGAGCTCAGTCGCAAGAACTAAATTTCCTAAACTCTATCTTATTCATAATACGACAATGCCTACATATAGAAGATGGTTGGTAAGGGATTGAATGCGGTTGTGAAAGAGTTGAGTCAGAAGAACCCGGTGAGCTTCTGAAAAAGGAGCCTTATGGCAAGAATATCTATCCACCTTTATGGTAAAAGACAATGAGAGATTCAAAAGATAAATACAAGTTTCAACAAGTAAAGGAAGCAAGGTGAAGGAGAGTACGAGGTACCCAGCTAGCGAAGATTATCCTTATTTACCATTCAAGAAGAGAGATATAAGCATTTTGGTTACCTTCAACAGTAACAGAGGTATGTATAATTGGCCACACCGATCTAAGTTATGCTCTATGGGAGCTAACAAATATAGTCTAAGAGAAGGACGGGATATCAAGATCCAGCTGGGGTTAAAGTAACCCAAAATGTTAGATGGATTGTTAGCATTAGCTGACATTCCGAAGGATATTGCAAATGTGCTAATAGATCTCCTTGTGAGACACCCAGATGGTGCACTCTAGAATATTACTATTAGATGTGAATACTAGCATGATCAAAAAAAAATTCAGAAGATAGGCACTGAAAGCCTGGAAGGGATAAATATTACCTTAGTGTGACTCTGGTCCCTAGTAGAGCGAGGACGTTGAGCAACCCGAAGAGCCGATGAATGAAGTAGGGAGAGCTAAAAGCAAAAGAATGTCGTGTTGAAGTTTTCACAAGAAAGGGATGGGCAGAAATATTAGCAGAGTAATGAGAAGAGAGATAAGGAAGAATTATAAGTGAGATGTGATACATGGATGACAACGGTAGAGTGTTACAGAACCTATAGTCAAATAAAGAAAGAGACGAAAGGTGATGGGCCTTAAGACAACAAAAGAGTATAGGCCATACAGTTACATCCTCATTTCGAGAAATAATTTTGCGACTCTAACGTGATTAATAGAAGGAAAAGTTAGACCCCAGAGTAATAGAAATCGGTATGGACTGGTGAACAAGATAAACTAAATATGAATTAGGAACTGAGTAATTTGATAATAGTCAGCATCATGAGAATTTCAGATTGCATTCCGGCAATAATAGAATGGATAACAGAAGAAGATCCATGATGAATTCAGAGAATGGTCATTCAGGGATACGCTTCCCTAAAACAAGCAATATGAGCAAAGATAAGCTTAAGAGACTATGTGTGCCAGTTACACCAAGTGTCACCCTCGTGAGTAAGGAATTTTTTATCCTTGGTACAGAAGGATTACCGCAAGGCAAGTAAGGGTCATCGATGATGTGAAAAGACGCCAAAGATGAAAAGGTAAAACATCTATAGGTAGATCTTCGTAACTCTAAATGTTAGTACTCCCTTAAGGGGGAATATGGAGTGATATGGCAGTAAGTCAGATTTAAGTGGTTCTAGTAACTATGGAATGGCAAAGGAAGAATGTGATAAAAAATGAGGAAGGAACGAGATTGCACTTATCCAATTCCTAAAGATATGCTACGATTCTAGAACATTATGCAAGCACGAAGTCAAGGAAAGGAAGTAAGGGTTCCTGCCCGGGATGTTATTGATAGATAAGAAGCCAGTACGTGAGGTAAGTCAAGACAAAGGAAATAACCCAAGGAAGATTACGTGGAATATGGATATGAGAATGGGCCAACGAGTGGTTAGTAGTTGATTCAGGAAGAGCCTAGTTATGTCTAGACAAGAGGATACAGACAAATCAGAAGATCGTGCAAGATAAACAGAATGAACCCCAACACGGGAAATTCAGCCTCACAGATACGACATCATGACCTTGAGAAATACTCAGGTAGGAGTTGGGGTAGTTAAAGATACCGTATGAGTGTTATGGAAATGAAAGAGAGTCCCACTGGGAAGACAATCAAAATATCAAGTTCAAAAGTGACCCTACAAGCGCAAGAGCGTAAACTACGGATAATTATAGGTGAGAAAGGACATCAAAAAAATATTTCAAGTATTCGGTGTAATTATCTCGCGGCTTTACAAGAGTCAGAGAATCCTCCCTAAATACCACAATGAAAGACTAGCTGAGAAAGTAAAGAAGAAAGCTTTAACCCAAGCTCAGTGACCTAAGGAGGAAATGGTCTTATAATAACAAGTCTCACAACAGCATTGTATGCACTCCAAAGGAAAGTGGCACCTACCATGGCTAATGAGTGGGTAGTAAAACCAAAAGTAATATTTGAGACCGTATGATTTGCACAAAAATTTTCGGCATGCGTGAGAACTCAGATAAGCTATGTATGCACGCAACAAGTGGGCAAAAAGACTAGGAAAAGCAATTGCTTACGTTTGAAGAAAGCTGAAATGGAACGAAAGGAATTATTCGATACATGATCCAGAGTTAGTTACGTTATGAACGCACTTAAAAGTTTGGAGTTTTATACATGCAGCATATACAGCCGTAGAAGATTCCGGTATAAGTTAAAAGAAAGAGTTGAGCCCAGGACATAGACGAATGATTGAATTATTAAAGGATTGTATCATGGATTTTCCTCAGTGCCCATGAAAGGCTAAAAATAATAACTAATACCATGAACCGTAGATCGGGAGGTAGCTTAAGCCTACATTAAGGCTGATCAGAAGAAGGAGAAAACTAAAAAGTTACATCAACGAAGTAAATCAGGAATCTGATTATTGGACTCAGAAAATTATAAACCTCGTGTGAGAACAATGCAGGATTACTCTTAATATATGAGGTACAAGAGGGATAGTACAGTCGCCATATTCTATAACGGTCCTATGTTAAATTTAGCCAGTTAGAATAGTACCAGCCTCGTAAGAAGTTAGCATGAAGCTCCCACCGGATTGTGTATGCACCAGAGGTGCAATTATTATAATAGAGCTTCAAGTTATGGACGTGAATTATACATATGTGGAAGGGAGGTCATGAAAGAGATAGAAGATACGATACGAGGTTTTAAGGTGAGTAAGGTAAAAGGTGAATAACGTACGGGATACTCAAATGCAGAAGGTTGTGAATAGTCTATACTTCAGATAGAAGGCTAGAAGTGCTGGGATTCAGTATCCAGGAATAATAGCAGCGTCGTCAGTGGCGCACCTTCCAGCCTATGGTTTCTAAGTACCGAGAGATCTAGTCAAGAGAGTGAAGAAGAGTTAGAGACGAGGTGATGTCTCACTTGATATTCCAGAATAACACAAGGAAATCTATGGTGTAAGCAAGTTGATGGAAGGCTACGAATAGTGTAAATAGATACGTATAGGTCGCAAGCTAAAGTATAGTAAAGCAACAAAGTTTTATGACAGGAGTAAGGATAAGAAAGGGTGAGTGAGAAGGTAACGATAATGGATAAGTCCTCGGGATTAAGCCCATGAAAACAAGAGAGCTAATGGTTTCTCTAAGTTATAGAAAGTTCAGCATAGCCTGAATGAACTCAAAGGAGTCTAAGACTAATAACATCTAGAGGAAATGGAATGTTGCCCTGGTAGTGGATGTGATTGTGATAGATAAAGGATGGCGTTTGGGCCTTCGATTGAGTAATGACTTGAAGAGGATTTCATGAATTTTACGGGATTAAAATACCAACGTAAGTGAATCACATTGGGATGCTATAAAATACGATTGTTGAAGTACAATATCGCCGCTAAGTGGATCAGGAAAATCACTTCGAATATTCCTCGATGCAACGTAAGCCCCTAGTGGCAAGGAATTACGTAAGAAGTTTCAAGTTATCAGTGGTATATTGTAGATCAATATTGAGGTGAATCAACAACGGATGGACAAAAGTCACAAAGTATGAGATGAGATTTTGTTGTCATTCTTAAGATGAGCAGTAACGAGGAAGCATTAAAGGACTTAAATTTATACATATGGGATAAGCAACGAGAGTAAGCTGGAATTCGGTATCATACCTTAGCAACGATAAATCAAAGTAAGAGTTATGGCAGTAAATTCATACGGATGGATAAATGGACCTATGAGATAAGATATAACAATATTGGTGAGCTCAATAAAGTACTGAGCGAAGAACTTCAATATACTCATAGATGCCCAGAGGGGCAACTTTTCAAGCTCTGTATATGTTTACAAAGTAAGGCCTAGAGATTGGCTAAAAACTAGAGAGAAAAAAGAGGAGCGAAGATTCGCATAAGCGCATTTACAAGGTCAAAGTCGTAGAGGCTGCATGATCGAAGGTAGCAACAGTTACGAGATTGGAAGGATTCTGACTATAAGTCGTGGTGTGAGAAAGAGGCCTAAAGGGGGGAATTCCCTGGCCTTTGGATTTATTCACAAAACAACTGCCTAAATGGCAAGGGGAGTATTAAGGTATTCACAAGAGCTATAAGTTATGAAAATGATAAGAGCATCAGTCAACATTCAAGGATGAATGTTCCAAAGGGGGGAATGATGTTACGCCCCGCAATATTACATCGATATTGCATCCCGCGGTATTATATCACGATGATGTTACGCCTTGCAGTATTACATTACAATGATGTTATGCTTCGCAGTATTAAATTACAATAATGTTGCACCCTGTAGTATTGTACGTTAAATTTGTCGTAAGGTAAATGACATCAGTCCAAGCAAAAGATTATTTGGAGATTATAAGGATTAAGCTATTTCAAATAAGTAATGAGTAAATTCGTGAAGGTGAGAGGGGAATCAAGTCAAAGAAAATGAATTTTCGTCCAAGTTTGACATGTTGGGATAAAATACGGCCAGAGCTAAAGTACTCGGTATTTATGGGCTAGTGCCATACAAGGTACCATATGACCATGATAGTAAGGTGTATAAGGTATGTGAAAGTGAGTAGTATTTTAAGTAATTTGAGGTAATTCTTAATTATGTGGGTGATTGGTTAATTATTGAATAATGGAATATTACCCAATTAATTAAGGAATTAATTATTGGATAATGGGATTCTTAATAATGGGATATTACTCATCAATTATATTGCATGAGGTGGCAGTCCCCCCTTGCAAATTGAAATGACTCATGTTATAACATGAAAGGTGGCAATCATTTAAGAAAGGATTGAAAATTTCTTCTTAACTCCAAGTTTTGCATTATTCACAAAATAGATGGAATTCATAAGAAAAGCCATAAAGGCTCTAACGTATTGCTTCAGTAACAACCTTGAAAGGTTGTGATCAAATTAACAAAGTGAGCATATGAAATTTTCTACAAAAATTTGTATGAGATTTCACAAAATAATATCAATGGGATTTTGAGATTCTAAAGGAATACGGTGCAATCTTTCTCAAGAATATCATATGGATTTTTTCCTACTCCGATCTTGCCGTCATGTGCTTGTCGAAATTAACGTGTGTTAGAGGAATTGTCAAGAGAATCGACTCGGGTATGTTAAGGCTATCCCTTCTTTCTTTTGGCATGATCCATATGATACGAACGAAAAGAGCAAATGCACAATTTCCATAAATGAATCTATTCATAGAAATATTAGAGATGCTTATCTTCTTGATTCCCCATGTGTCAAATTATTCTATCATCTTTTCATGGGTCTCAGAGAATACGTAAGTTGATAAAGTTTACTTTAAGGTATTATTCAAAGGCAAAATAGTCTTATGACACTCCGAAAGATTTTATTGACGTACTTCTCATACATTGCATTTATGTACATTGACCCATGACCTGATGGCGTTATATACGCGTATATATGTATATTATATGTATATGGGATATGGGAAAAGGTTACGGCGTTATATACGCACCACCACCTGATCAGCTGGTATACGTTGATGATTTGCCCATAGTGGCTGAGATGATATGATGGGATGCCCTCAAAGGCTTGATGATGTTATGAACGCATATACCCATGCATGGTATGACATTTATATGCATATGCATGACATTATAAAAATGAAATGATTCACAGAGCT
This sequence comes from Nicotiana attenuata, assembly GCF_001879085.1. Lineage (NCBI taxonomy): Eukaryota > Viridiplantae > Streptophyta > Magnoliopsida > Solanales > Solanaceae > Nicotiana > Nicotiana attenuata. The sequence goes on from NW_017670355.1 coordinate 718,614, forward strand.
ATGCAAAAGTACATGTCGAGTCTTTTACTCTATGTTTCTCTCATTTCTATTATTTACTGATTTTCATTCCTTACATACTCGGTACATTATTTGTACTGCATCCCTTTTGTCTTGGGATGCTGCTTATCATTCTCGCAGGTCCCGATAGACAGTTCGAGAGCCCTCTAAGTAGGCTATCAGCTCAGCGGAATAGGTTGGTGCGCTCCATTTGCTTCGGAGTTGCTTGTTTGGTTAGTATGATTTAGATGTGTATTGTTTGGTATGGCGGAAATCTGTCCCGACCTTTATGAAAATTATGTATTCTTAGAGGCTTGTAGACAGAAGTCATGTACGTAAAATATTGTATGGCCTTGTCGGCCTATGTTCAGTGTACGAGTGGTTATTTTGTCCTTATAAGCCCGTATATCTTATGTATAAGTTGGTATCACATATTGTATTCTACTTATATCACAGCAGCCTTCCGGCTCAGTTATGTATGATAGTATGACATGAAAAGATGCGTTATGTTGGTACTCAGTTGAGTAAGGTACCGGGTGCCCGTCGCGGCCCATCGGTTTGGGTCGTGACACCTATTGTTTACCTCTTTCTGCCGTGCGATTGTTATTATGTTGCATGAGATTTCTGGCGTGCTATTGTTACTATGGATATATGCACATGCAGCGTGACAAGGCGGGCTATATATGTGGGTTTACGCATGTGGCAAGACAAGGTGGGAATGTTATTATGCATGTGCGGCGAGAGAAGGCGGGCATTTACTTTATTATAGCGCACGTGGTGAGACAAGGTGGGCTATGTTGGGAAATGATTTGTGGTGACTTGTGATGGCCTGTAGGCATTGTTATTGTTGTTATTTGTGTAGTGGTGTGCCTACCCTATGTGAGTTATACCATGTACATTTCATGGTGATGGTTCTTATGTGCCATTCATTGTCTCTACTCTTACTTGTTGACTTGAATTGTGGTAGAACACTTGCACAAGCATACACATAAATAAATCACCCATATCGGTTAAGAAGATGAATCCTGATATTATTGACCATTTACATGTACTCCCGTGTACTTGCCTTCTATGTGAGAGTTATCCTGTTGGCACGTGAGTGGTCCATGCGGATATTATATATTGTCACTCTCTTGGCACGTGAGTCATGCGTGCGGTTATGAATTTGTAATGTGGGCACAAGAGGCTAAATGATTAGGGTTCATGAATTGGGACCCATGATTTGTGATTATGAGGTTTGGTACCTCGTGGAAATTTCTGAATAGATCTGGCGTAAAAGCGGTTGTTCTTGTTGAGTTGTTACTTATTTTTCCTTTATTTGGTCTCATCGGACTTAGACTGTGTCCAGCTTACTCTACAGTATTTCTGTTTGCTTCTTGTTGCTAACTGTTGTTTCTAGTGTTTCATTGCGAGTATTGTTTTTTATTCCTTACCATGCTTAACTTTATATTAACATTGTTTCCCCATTAGTTCACCTTCATACTTGTTCAGGTTGTTTAGTCCAGTAGGTGTCCTAACTATCCCTCGTCACTACTCCACCGAGGTTAGTCTTGATACTTATTGGATACCACTGTGGTGTACACATGCTACACTTTCTGCACATTTTTGTGCAGATCCAGGTATTTCAGAGTTAGTTGATCAATAGCTAGCTGTTCGGGATTTGCTGTGGAGACTCAAGGTAAACCTGACGTCGCGTTCGCAGGCCTCGGAGTCACTTTCTGATATTGTACTTGTACTATTTTATTTCTATTCCGAAATAGTTGTATTTAGGAATTTTTCTAGCAAACTCACTAGAGCTTATGACTTGTACTGCCGATTTTGGGATTGTTGGATTGTATGGAAATTTCCATATCAAAATTCACTGTTATTGCTTAAATTTTGCTATTAATTCAGTAAATTTTAGGCTTACCTAGTCTTGGAGACTAGGTGCCGTCACGATATCATAAGGAGGGAAATTGGGGTCGTGACACTTAAGCAATCTGCACACTTGTGACTTCCCTTGTTGATGGGAGAAACCTTGAGGTAATGTCATGTACACTTCTTCCTCCAAATCTCCTTGCAAGAAAGCATTGTAAACACCATTTGATAGAGAGTCCAACCTTTGGTTGCTGCTATGGAGATTACAGACCTGACAGTAACCATTTTTACTACGGGTGAAAAAGTTTCTTGATAATTCAGTCCCTCCTTTTAACTATACCTTTTAGCCACTAATCGACCCTTATGTCTTTCAACTTCCTTATTGGATATGTACTTGATTTTCTACACCCATTTGCATCCAATTGCCTTCTTTCCTGGAGGCAACGACACAACCTCCCATGTCTTGTTGTCCTCCAATGCTTGTATCTCTGCCTTCATATCTTCAATCTATCTCACATCCTTAGCTGCCTTATGATAATAACTTGGTTCAATCTTAGAAGACAACTGAGTGATGTAGGCCTGATATGAAGCTGATAATCCTTTATACTGAATAAAATCACCAATAGGATACTTATAGTGAAATACAATGGAAGAATTGGGCTTTTGTTTTGGCCCAATGTATTCTTTAAGACAAATAGGAGGCTTAGTAGTTCTGTCTGACCTTCTCAATTCCCCAGTATCACTTGTGCGTCCTTCATGTCTCTCAACAATTACTTCTTCTGCAAGTGGCAGTATAGAAGTAGCTGGTGATGAATTAATGCTTCTGGGAACATGCTCAACAGTTGTAGGAGATGCAAATAGAACTAAGTTGTCCCTTTCTCTATCGCTGGAAGGCAGAACAATAGGAGACTGATCAGTAGGATAATTAAGCCTCTGAAACTCATTTATAGAAAAGGAAGAATCTTGAGTGAAACTTTGAAATGGATATGCATCTTCATGAAATAGCACATCTATGCTAATAAAGAGTGTCATGTGTTCAATGTCATACAATCTATATCCATTTTGTGTACTTGCATGCCCCAGAAACACTGACCTTATAGAACTAGGTTCAAATTTATCACCCCTTGGTAGATTAGCTGCAAAACATAGGCACCTATGAATCTCATATGTAACAATGAAGGCTGTCTCCCATATAGGACTTCAAAAGGTGATTTGTTTCCTAGAATGGTAGAAGGAACCCTGTTTATTATGTAAACAACTGCATCCACACAGTCACCCTAGAACCTCACCGGCAAGTGCCCCTGAAATCTAATAGCCCTTGCAGTTTCCAGAATTTGCCTGTGCCTCCTTTCCACTACTCCATTTTGTTGAGGAGTGTGCTCCTAAGTCATCATGATTGATGAAGGTGAGATCTGCTGGTTCTTTGAACTTCCAACCATATTAGCTCTTTCTGAGGCTTCAAATCTGCTGGATAGCCTATCAGTTTGTAGAAATTGGCTTTCAAATGTCCCTTATTATTACAGTAATCACATTTCATCAACTTATAACATTCTTCCTTCCTGTGGCCTTTCAAGTGACAGAAATCACATTCAATGTTGAAGTTTCTCCTTTGCTTTTGACCAAGTTTAGAACTAAATAATGTTGTAGGATCTATAGACTCTGCACAATAACTACCTCCTGCTACCAACTTTTGACTTTCATCCTGAAGGATCATAGCATAAGCTTGATTCACTATAGGAATTTTAGAATTCATTAAGGTTTGGCTACGTGCATGGCTATAACCATCATTTAATCCCATTAGGAATTTCCATAAACGTTGATACTCCTGACGTTCAGTGAATTTCTTCGATTTATCACAACAAACAGGAGGAGGCACAATCGAGTCATATTCATCCCACAAGTCTTTCAATTTCGAGTAATAAATTGAAACAGAGGATGTACCTTGTGTCAATGTAAAAATCTCCCTGTGTAGGTGATAAGTGGGAATTTTGACTACTTATTTGCACCCTTTTACTTTCGTTTTAGCTCAAAAATGCTTAAAGGTATTCTCGAAAACTGATAAAATGTGCTTTCTTGCAAGAGTATTGGATAGTGAGCCAACGAGATGAAATTCAACTTAAGAAGGAGTATTTTTGGACACGACTAAAACCAAGCAAAAAGTGGCAAAGTGCGGAACGCAGAATTTTGTCTGCGGCCGCAGAATGTGAAGAAATTTTGATAGTGCTACCTTGCAATGTGCGGCCGCAAAAGAGGAAGATCAAAGAGTTGTAACTTGAAGTCCATCGAGAAGTGCGGACCACACTATTATTGTGCGCCCGCAGAAGTCCAGGAAAACTTGGCTAACAAGAAATTGGGGTGAACTCAAGAAATTGATAGTCCCAATTAAAGGGCTGAGTCTAGAGATAGTAAAACCCGACTTTACCATCTATCAACTGTTTTGTGAATTACCCATTTGGGCTTGAGAAAGACAAATTGGGAAAAACCACTCTATTACCGAGAGGTATTGAGTGGGTAATTGTGTGTTGATTGCTATATTACGCCCCGACCAACGAAACTCGCTCTAAAGCCCACAACCCGTTAGGCAACCACCTAGGTGGAAGTCACAACCCTAGATCTTTTAGAAATTGAAAAACAACACCAAAAATATCATTCTTTAGTTTTATATTTGCAAACAATAGCTTAATTTAGAAGTGGACAAAAACAACAAAGTATGTGGAAGTGCATTTTGGACACATTATACGCTTAGTCCGAGTATATACCTAATCCTATCTACGCTCCCTGAGGAATCGATCCCGACTACTAGTTGGGTAAATATAATTGCATCGGCCGCTTCACACCCCAATTTGAGGTGTGAACTTGGGCGACATCAATTTTTGGCGCTGTTGCCGGGGAGCTAAAAACGGATTTAGCTATATATTTGAATTTGTGTGTGATTTGTCTTCCTTTCCTTCCAGGTTACTAATCTGTTTGTGAAACAATTGTAGGTGATACAATGGCTCTCAACAACAATGATCCTCTTGGAAATGTGCCATTGGGGATGATGACGGGGATGATGACCAAGTTGATGAGGTTCCTCTTGAACCTCAAGCAAATAGACGAGGCCACCCGCCTCAAGTCAATGTTCCTGTTCCTTCCCCAACTCCTCCAAGAGCGGTGGCACACCGGGTGTTGCCGAATGAAGTGTTTGCAAGTGCCATAGTCCAGCCCCGCATTAGTTCGGGAAACTTTCAAATCACAAATGTTATGCTTACACTGTTGGAACAACGGGGATTCTTCGCCAAGGCCCCGAATCAAAATGCATACAAGCACTTGAAAGGGTTTGTTGACACTTGCTAGAGGTGTAAACAGACAAACGTCTCCGAGGATGCTAAGATTGAGGCTATTCCCTTTCTCTCTACGGGGGAAAACCTTGGATTGGTTGGAGAGGTTGCCAAATCATTCTATCCATACATGGAATGAATTGGCCGAGAAATTCATTTCCAGGATGAGATTCTAGATTTCAAACAAGAACCCAATGAGCCTTTGCATGAGATATGAGAGAGGTACCGTACTATAGTGAAAGAGTGCCCGAACAATGACATGACGGAGGCTATGCTTCAACAAACTTTCTATACGGGGATCAATACTACCAATCAATGTGTGGTCAAACAACTCGCCGGTGGAAATTTCATGACAACGCCGTATGCGAAAGCTTGTGAAATTCTTGATGAAATGGCGGATACCTCATCGGTATGGCAAAGTAGAGAAAACGTTCCTCAAGGTGATCCAAATGTGATTCACTTGCATAAAGAATTACATGATCATGGGCAAGCAATTGCCGAGTTGACCACCGCAATGAATCAACTAGCCAAAGCTCAACTTCAACAAGTGCAAGGTCTCAAGCAAGTGAATGCGATGGAGGGAGTTAGTATGATGGTAAACAAGAGAAGGCAAAAGGGTCCTCAAGTGCAAAACCGGGTTGAAAATTATGTGCATGATGATAGTGGATTTGATCAAGATGAACAATATAATGAACAAGAAGAGGAGGTTCAATATGTGAACAACTTCCAAGGGCTAAGAAACAACAATCAAGGCCCGAACCAACAACAATGGCGACCACAAGGAAATCAAGGAAATTGGAATTCAAACAATCAAGGAAGTTGGAACAATCTAAACAACCAAGGGAATTGGAACAATCAAAGCAATCAAGGAAATTGGTATGGTCAAAATAACCAAGGCAATTGGAGTGGTAATAATCAAGACTATTGGGGAGGCAAAAACCAAGGAGGGTGGAACAACAACAACAATCGGGGTTCGGGTTTTCAAAGGCCCCCGATGTATCAACAACCGAGCAACCCATCGCCCTTTCCTTCCCAAGGTCCGAGTTCTTCCAATAATGAGATGTGCCGAATTGAGAACATGTTTAAACAAATGATGGAGAAGAATGCCAACTCTGATGCTCAATTAGCCTCTCACAACACTTCAATTCGTAATTTGGAAGTTCAATTGGGGCAAATCTCGCAAGCTTTGAACACTAATCCTAAGGGGTGCTACCAAGTGATACAGTGGTGAACGCAAAGGGTGGGAACAACACGAAAAGGTGGGGAAGCAACCATCTCAAGTCATAAGAAACTTATAGATGATGAGCAAATGGTACAACTAGATGATATCCCGGAAAATGAAGTGCAAGCAAGTGATGAGGTGAGAATTGATATTGATGACAATGTGGAGGAGACTCGTGAGGAAGTGAACCCATCTAGGGAACACATTATTGACATACCGGAACCGGTAGTGCCAAAGGCAAAGGAACCAAAGCCAAGGCCTCCTCCTCCATATCCTCAAAGGCTTGCCAAGCAAAATGATGAGAACCAATTCAAAAAGTTCATTGATATGATGAAGAGTTTGTCTATTAACGTGCCATTGGTTGCTAGGATATGCAAAGTTCATGAAGGACTTGGTGACAAAGAAGAGGTCGATGAATTGTGTGACTATAAAGATGACACATCAAGTGAGTGCAATTGTGCATTCAATGGCTCCTAAATTGGAAGATCCGGGCACTTTCACAATCCATGTACAATTGGAAGTGCCGACTTTAAATCTTTATGTGATCTTGGGGCGAGTATCAACTGGATGCCATATTCGGTGTTCAAAACTTTGGGAATTGGGCAACCAAGACCCACATCCATGAGGCTACAAATGGCGGATCATACTATGAAGAGACCATTGGGTATTATTAATGATGTGTTGGTTCGTGTTGATAAGTTCATCCTCCCGGCGGACTTTGTGATTCTTGATTGCGAAGTGGACTATGAGGTAACTATTATCTTGGGTAGACCTTGCTACGGGGAAGACTCTTTTTGATCTGGAAGCCGGTGAGCTCACATTCCGGGTGGGTGATGAAAAGGTGGTCTTCCATGTGTGCAAATCTATGAGGCAACCGAATAGCAATGAAGTTTGTTCGTTCGTGGACTTGGTGACCGATGTGATTATTGATGATGGTAGTGCCACAATGAATATTGAGGATACCTTGGAAGCTGTTTTGCTCAACCTTAATGATGATGAGTAGAAAGAAGGCTATATGGAATGTGTGTATGCATTGCAAGGAATGAGGTCGTACACTTATGAACCCCACAAGTTATCCTTGGATCTTGAAAACCGGAAGACTCCTCCAACAAAGCCCTCAATCGAGGAGCCTCCCACTTTGGAGTTAAAGTCATTGCCTCCGCATCTCAAGTATGAATTCCTCTCTTCTACTTTATCGGTTATTCTTTCCTCTTGTTTGACTAACATGCAGGTAGAGTCCACATTGGAGGTGCTACAAAGGAGGAAGAGAGCTATAGGATGGACATTGGCGGATATTCGTGGCATAAGCCCCGCCTTTTGCATGCACAAGATTATTTTGGAGGAGGGTGCCAAACCCTCCATTGAACATCAAAGAAGGCTAAATGAAGCAATGCAAGAGGTGGTCAAGAGGGAGGTAATCAAGTGGTTGGATACCAGGGTTGTTTACCCCATTTTCGATAGTTTGTGGACTTCTCCGGTGCAATGTGTCCCAAAGAAAGGGGGCATGACTGTGGTTACCAATGACAAGAACGAATTGATTCCTACAAGAATGGTGACCGGGTGGAGAGTGTGTATGGACTATCGCAAGCTCAACACAGTCACAAGGAAAGATCATTTCCACTTCCTTTCCTTGATCAAATGCTTGATAGGCTAGCCGGCCGTGCTTTCTATTGTTTCCTCGACGGGTATTCCGAATATAATCAAATTCTTATTGCTCCGTAGGATCAAGAGAAACCTACTTTCACATGTCCTTATGGTACTTTCTCATTCTCAAGGATGTCATTTGGGTTATGCAATGCACCAGCGACTTTTCAAAGGTGTATGATGGCAATCTTTACGGACATGGTGGAGGATTTTCTTGAAGTCTTCATGGATGACTTTTCGGTAGTTGGGGATTCTTTTGATGATTGCTTTAAAAATTTGGATAAGGTCTTGGCAAGATGTGAAAAGACAAACTTGGTATTGAATTGGGAGAAATGTCACTTTATGGTCGAGGAAGGCATTGTCCTTGGCCATAAAATTTCAAAGAATGGTATTGAGGTCGACAAGGCCAAAATAGAGGTGATTTCTAAACTTCTACCCCTACATCCGTAAAGGGAGTGAGGAGTTTCTTGGGTCATGCAGGGTTCTATCGCTGATTCATCAAGGACTTTTCCAAAGTGGTGAACCCCTTGTGTAAGCTTTTGGAGAAGGATGCCAAATTCTATTTCAATGAGGATAGCATGAAGGCATTTGAACTGCTCAAGTTCAAACTGACAACTACTCCTATTATCACCACACCAGATTGGAACTTGCCTTTTGAGCTCATGTGTGACGCAAGTGATGTGGTGGTTGGAGCAGTTTTGGGGCACGAATCAACAAAATCTTCCATCCTGTCTACTATGCTAGTAAGACCATTAGCGATGCCCAAGTCAATTACACGGTGACTGAAAAAGAGCTCCTTGCTATTGTCTTTGCTATGGAGAAGTTCCGCCCGTACTTCATGGGTACTAAGGTGATTGTCCACACCGATCATGCGGCGCTTCGGTACTTAATGAGCAAGAAGGATTCAAAGGCAAGGTTAATGCGGTGGGTGCTTTTATTACAAGAATTCGATCTAGAGCTTCAAGACCACAAAGGTAGTGAAAATCAAGTGGCGGACCACTTGTCTCGATTGGAGGAGGAGGGGAGGCCATATGAAGGCCTTGAGATTAATGATTCTTTCCCCGACAAGCAGCTTCTAGCCATTTCAATGACCGAGACGCCATGGTTCACCGATTTAGAAAATTATCTTGTGAGTGGCATTGTACCGAATGAGTTCTCTTCAAACCAAAGGAAGAAGCTCAAATGGGATTGCCTTGACTATTATTGGGATGAACCGTACCCCTTCCGGATTTGTACCGATGGTGTGAATCAAAGATGTGTGCCAAAGGAGGAACAAGTGGAAATTCTTGAGGCGTGCCACTCTTCACCATATGGAGGTCACCATGGTGGAGCTAGAACGACGGCATAAGTGTTGAGTTGTGGATTCTATTGGCCTACTCTCTACAAGGATGCTAGTGAGCTTGTCAAGAGGTGTGATGAATGCCAAAGGGCGGGTGGAATATCAAAGAAAAACGAAATGCCTCTCACCACCATTTTGGAGATAGATATTTCCGATGTGTGGGGTATTGATTTCATGGGTCCGTTTGTGAGCTCTTCTGGAAACACCTACATTCTAGTCGCAGTTGATTATGTGTCTAAATGGGTTGAGGCCATTGCTTTTCCCAACAATGAAGCAAGGAGTGTGGTGGCATTTTTGAAGGAAAACATCTTTACAAGATTTGGTGCTCCAAGGGCTACCATAAGTGATGGGGGTTTTGCATTTTTGCAACAACGCTTTTGATACCTTACTCACCAAGTATGGTGTCACTCATAAAGTCTCGACCCCCTATAACCCTCAAGCAAGCGGACAAGTGGAAGTCTCCAATCAAGAGAGTAAAAGTATTTTGTCAAAGACAGTGAATGCCAATCGGACGGATTGGTCAAGAAAACTTGATGATGCTTTATGGGCTAATAAGATTACTTACAAAACACCGATTGGGGTGTCTCCATACCGGTTGGTGTTCGAGAAATCTTGCCAACTTCCTGTGGAACTTGAGCATAAGGCCATGTGGGCTTTGAAGAAGTTGAACCTTGAATGGGATGTCGCCGCCAACTTAAGGGTGACACAGTTGAATGAGCTAGATGAATTTTGTTACCATGCATATACAAGTTCTTCCTTATACAAGGAGAAGATGAATTACCTCCATGACAAGTACATTCGGAACAAGGAGTTTAAAGAAGGTGATCTTTTGTTATTGTTCAATTCTCGCTTAAGGATGTTTCCAGGAAAGTTGAAGTCAAAATGTAGTGGCCCGTTTGAAGTTGTTGGTGTGACAGCATTCGGTGCATTGGACTTGAAAAATAAGAGTGATGAAGTGTTTAGAGTCAACGGGCACCGGGTGAAACACTATCTTGGAAAAGTCGACAATGGCCACGTCGTGGCGGTACTCCATTTCAAGTAATTGGTAATCTGCATCGTGCCGCGACGTTAAATAAGGCATTTCTTGGGAGGCAACCCATATGTTTTTTTCTTTATCTTTTTCTTCTTCTTTAGATAGGTTTTGTTTTGTGCTAACTAGTCTTGAAGAGTATGCATGAATGAGTGTGCTTTGCAGGGACTGTGCCCAGAAATTTGGCCAAGTGTTGAAAAAGTGTGGACCGCACTTTTGTTGTGCAGACCGCATAAAAATGTATGCCACAGCATAGAGGAATCTGCGGCCACACAATTCCTTGTGCGGCAGCACATTTCCTTGTGCGGCCGCACAACTGGAGACCCAAAAATGCTACTCTCTGAAGTTTGGAATAGCAGAGAATGGCCATTCTGCGGCCGCACTTGAAATTGTGCGGTCCACATAAATTTCTGTGGCCGCACTCACTTTTGTGCGGACCGCAGAGCTTCAGCTAGGCTTAGGTAAAGAGTGCGGACTGCACTCAAAATTGAACGGCCGCACTCAACTGCATTTTTGACCTAATTCGGTCAACCTATAAATAGGTCCTCATAATTGTGTGTTGATTGATATATTACGCCCCGACCAACGAAACTTGCTCTAAAGCCCATAACCCTCTAGGCAACCACCTAGGTGGAAGTCACAACCCTAGATCTTTTACAACTTGAAAAACAACACCAAAAATATCATTCTCTAGTTTTATATTTGCAAACAATAGCTTAATTTAGAAGTAGACAAAAACAACAAAGTATGTAGAAGTGCATTTTGGACACATTATACGCTTAGTCCGAGTATATACCTAATCCCATCTACGCTCCCTGAGGAATCAATCCCGAATCCTAGTTGGGTAATTATAATTGCATCGACCGCTTCACAAACCCAATTTGAGGTGTTAACTTGGGCGACATCGGTAGGTAATACATTCGTGATGCATTTACCTTATCGAAATGTTCCCGAAGATCCGACCAAATTGCATGTGTACTTGACCGGAACAATACTCCACTCAGCAAATCACGACTCACATTGTGCATAATCCACGATTTCACAATATTATTGCATCGATCCCATAGATTTGCATATTTATCTCCATAAATATCACGAGTTATTGACACGTCTATAAACCCTAATTTTTTCCGTGTAAGCAACGAAACTTCCATCGCTTGGCTCCAAATCATATAGTTTTCCATTCCTCGCAACTGAAATCCAAGAGATAATGCTCCTGGTGTGTCCGAAGGATGCAAATACAATGGATGATTCTGATCTATCACAATCGTAGATTGATCTGTGACTTCGTCTCCGACCATGAGTATTTAGGGTTCTGGCGAGTAATTGATGATTCCGATTGAAATTTTTTGAGAAATGAATGACGAATCTCTCGTTATCAACAATTCTCTGTGAAAACCTCTAGATTCAATCGTCTAAATGCTCCGATACCATGCCAATTTTATGAATTTGCACCAGCAGAATTGTACTGAAGAGTTCAGTTCTCGCATGAGAGGAAGAACAGAGCAGAGAGAGATGAGAGAAAAAATCTCAATTTTCTGTTATGTCCAAACACTGTACACACATACAGTCATAACCACCAACTACCGACTAACTACCTATTAACACCTAACTATAGTTACTACTAATCTAACCATGGTTAAGTTAACTAAACCTATACAGTTAACCTGGATCATGACACGTATTACATATCTCATTAAACCTCCTTCTAAACTCCTTTAGCCATTAGCTTGCGTGCGTTTGTTGCATTTGTCTTATTCCAAATAAAAAGGTACTGAGCACATGTGCGGTTTTAAAACAGAAAACAATATTTGGTCAATTATAATTTATGCATTAGTAATTTCCATATAACTTAAGTACTACTTAGATTATTTTATTTCTTAGTTGGTATTTTTGATTATGAATATTAATCTTAACAACCTCTCTGACATAGCTAGAGAAAAATAATTTTTGATACGCTAAAGTTGATATTTTGTTGTGAGATTATAGTGAATCTGTTATTGTTGTTGTTGAAGTTGATATTTCGCCTAAAGACCTTTTTAAATTGGTTAACATTGTCAAAGATAATGTTACCGTTTTTCTAGTTAGCTAAACAAGAAGTAGTACGTTATCAGTGTTGGAAAAAATTGGATGATTATGGAGAATAAATGGTTTAGCTTGAGGCGTGTCAAAGACACTGTCTTTAAGGATATTTCGCCCACACCAAGATGAATAATATTAGGCGTATCCCCCAAGATTCAACAAGCTCTTCTAGTATAACTAGGAGCAGAAACAACAAAGACTTATAAGAGGAAAACCCAGCACAAAAGAAAAGGGAAGAAAAGTTTTTTAACTTTTTGCACACACTCTCGAAGATGAAAACAAATATATATATATATATATATATATATATATATATATATATATATATATATATATATATATATATATATATATATATAGTGCAAAGAAATGCACTTTCTGACATCAAATTGTCAAAAGCCATAAAGGCTTTTTAAAGCCTACCAAAACATTTCAAACGTTAACATTCACAGCCATTAAGGCTGTTGCTAACTGACAAAGGTTTCAAAATAAAAGATTTAAAGGCTTTGAATGCTAATAAAAGGTATGTTATAATATAAAGAATATATTATAATTTTCAGCTATAGATATTAAATATATTCTATTGATTAGTCTAATAAAGACCCACTAAAAGAATGAACCTAGACATCAATTTAAATATTCTTTTTGAGATATTAAAAAAATATTGTTATTATTATTTTTTAACAATCCCCCACATAGCTCAAAAAGAATATAAAAAGAATTTGTTAGGTTTTTACAAATGAGCATAATGCGTCAATCCGGTGTCTCTTGGACTATGAACCAGACCTAGATAAAATAAGATTAAACTTACAGAACAAATGGTGAAGTTCAAAACTTCTATGAACCAAGAATTCTTTTGTAAGTTTAGTGTCTTATCTATCACATTATACCCGCACACACTTTGTTGTTTGTCGCGGTTTTGCGCTAATAGGCCATGCGCGCGCCTTATTTTCATGAGTGCTCTAAAAATTTCGCCACAAATTTCATAGGAGCGGCCCCACTCCACACTCATATAGGTCCATCCATCAAGTGTATTCTGCAGCGCAATACACCACCTAAAATTAGGCTATGGATTAGATTAAGAGTTTAATAACCCTGCCTCCCATTCCTTGCAGTCTTGCACTATATATACACACATCATAGGAAGGGATATAATTTAATAGTGCACATTTGATCAACTAATGACTTGTTATTACCCATATGAACCTACTTCATGGAATCTCCAATCACATAGGTTGGGTTACCATCATAGTTGATAAAACTCAAATTGGCAAAAGTCCCATTCCCATTGATGTCTCATATATTAATTTTCTTCCCAAAGGTTTAGTCAGAGGATCGGCCAAATTCACTTCTGACTTCACATAATCTATGGAAATAATTCCATCTTTCAGCAGTTGCTTTATCACATTACGTCTCAATCGGATATCTCTACTCTTCCCATTAAAGGATTTATTTTTAGCAATGACTATTGCAGCTTGGCAATCACAATGCATCGACACAGAATGTGTCGGTTTAATATCTAGTGGAATACTCGCCAAAAGGTTCTTTAACCACTCTGCCTCATTGCCAGCCAATTCCAATGCCACAAACTCAGATTCCATAGTAGATCTAGCTATTATTGTTTGTTTAGCTGATTTCCATGCCACATCACCCCCACCGAGGGCGAATACATAATCACTAGTGGATTTTGTCTCATTTGAATCAGAGATCCAGTTAGCATCACTGTATCCTTTCTAGTACAGTGGAAAATCCACTATATTTAATATCATAGTTCATGGTACCTCTCAAATATTTCATTACTCTTACTAATGCATTCCAATGATCATGACTCAGGTTTTGAGTGTATCTACTCAATCTACACACAGCATATGCAATATCAGATCTAGTAAAATTCATCAAATGCATTAGACTACCAACAACTTGAGCATATTTATTTTGTTCTATAGCATCTCCCTTATTCTTTTTTAATTGACTACTAGCATCATAAGGAGTGCTTACAGGTACCACATCAAAATTATCAAATTTTTTAAGAATTCTTTCAACATAATGTTCTTGAGTCAGCATCAAACTATTGCCATCTCTTATAATTTTCATGCCTAAAATAACACTAGCTTCTCCCATGTCTTTCATCTCAAAATTAGAAGACAAGAAAATTTTAGTTTTATGTACCAAATCAAGGATAGAACTAAAAATAAGCATGTCATCCACATAAAGGCAAATAATAATACATGTACCATCTACACATTTTGTATAAACACATTTATCTACTTCAATTGAACCATCATTAATCAATACTTGATCAAATTTTTCATGCCACTGTTTAGGTGCTTGCTTTAGACCATATAAAGATTTTAGCAATTTACATACTTTGTTTTCTTGGCCAGACACTATACAACCCCAGGTTGCTCCATGTAAATTTCCTCTTCCAAATCACAATTTAAAAATACAGTTTTAACATCCATTTGGTGAATAAAAAGTTTATAAACAGAAGCCAAGGCAAGTAAAACACGAATTGAGAAAATTCTAGTTACAGGAGCATAAGTATCAAAATAATCAACATTTTGCTTTTGGGTAAAACCTTTTGCAACAAGTCTAGCTTTGTATTTATCAGTGGAACCATCCGGATTGAGTTTCTTCTTAAAAATCCATTTACAACCAATGGGTTTAGCTCCCGGAGGTAAATCAACTAAAATTCAAGTTTTATTTTGTAAAATTGAATTTAATTCTATATCAATAGCTTCTTTCCAAAATGAGGCATCAGACGAAGAAATAGGTTCAGAATCTGTTAAAGGATCATTATCCACAAGATAAGTATAAAAATCATTACCAATAGATTTTTCTTTCTTTGGTCTATTGCTTCTTCTTAAATCCTCACTTTCAAAATTATTTTGAATAATTGGAACATGTGAAATACTATCACTTGGAATAATAGGAGCATCAGAAATATTCTCAAATTTTAAAGGAAAAATATTTTCAAAAAATTCAGCATTTTTTGTTTCAACAATAGTATTGTTTTCAAGTACATCACTTTTGACTACTAAAAATCTATATGTTGCACTATTCTCAGCATACCCAATAAACATACAATTAGATGTTTTAGATCCTATTTTTCTTTTCTTAGGATCAGGCAACATAATTTTAGCAAGGCACTCCCACACTTTCAAATATTTCAAATTAGGTGGATAGCCCTTCCACAACTCATAAGGAGTTTTACCCGCTTTCTTATAGGGAATTCTATTTTGTAAATGACAAGCAGATAATATGGCTTCACCCCAAAGATTATCCGGAGCACCAGAACTAACAAGCATGCTATTCATCATTTCCTTTAAGGTCCTATTTTTTCTTTCCGCTACACCATTTGATTGTGGAGAATATGACGGAGTTATCTCGTAAATTATACCTTCTTTCTCACAATAATCATTCAACAAAATAAATTCACCACCTCTATCAGATCTAACACTTTTGATTTTCTTATCCAATTGATTTTCTACTTCAGATTTATAAATTAAAAATTTATCAAAAGCTTCATCTTTATTTCTCAACAAATAAACTTTTGTATATCTAGAACAATCGTCTATAAACGTCACATAATATTTTTTTCCCTTCCTCTAGTCATAGTTTGTTTCAAGTCTCCTAAATCAGTATGGGTTAAACTTAATAATTCAGATTCTCTAAATACTGAAGCACATGATTTCTTGGTTTGTTTAGCTTCGGCACAAACTTCACACTTATCAATATTAGAATAATTAATATTTGAAATGAGTTCTTCAGAATGCATTTTTTTAATATAAGATAAACTAACATGTCCTAATCTAGCATCTGTATTTTTATTTGTTGTACTGAATTTTAATTATGTTAATTTGCTATGTTTGTGTTTGTGTTGTAGTATTAAACTAAATTAGTTATACTGAACTTTATTTTCATTAATTGTAATGGAAGTTAAGTTTTAATGCTTGTGTTTGTACGAAACTAATTATATAAAAGTTGTTGTTAATATATATAAAAAATATTATTTACATCAAATACAAAAAAAAAGAATAAAATCAATGTGTCCCGCATCCAGTGTGCTTCAACGCAGATGCTGGCCTGAGGCCGTGAGGCGCATCGCATCCCGCCTGGGTACACTATCGGGATCGTCATCATCAAGTTGCCTCCTTATAGCCGGATGCGCCGCTGCATGATCATCAGTGGTGCTGACAGGATCGGTAGAAGGGGTCGTCAGTCCAGTAGAAACCTACATAGGAATAGAAAGCTCAGTATAGCAAAGTATATAATAAGTCAAAACAATATAAATTGTCTTACCACCATCTCGTTGGGCTCCTGAATGTAATCATCCATCGCAGTCATGTCAGCATCGCGTTCAGCCTTAAAAAGGAAATTAATGAAGTTATGGAAAATAAATACAAATTCTAATTCAATACTAAGAAAACCATACCTGTGCCTGTGATGATGAACCATAACTCAGCCGGCGCCCACTATGTAAATCTCGTGTCGGCCGCTCCTCAGCAACAGTAGACGGGCCTAGAAAGTATGTATCCCAATCCACTCTAGAAAGGTCCGTGCCCGTGAGAAGCCCGTTCCTACGCGCTCACGGCCCGGCTGGCCTGCCAGCGGTAGTGGGAATTCTCCCGTTCCCTGGTCAAAGAGTGAGATCCATCCCAAGGCTGTACGACGGCATGTCCGTCTCATGTAGGCCACCCGGCAGATCGGCAGCAACATAATCAGCAGGGGCCTCAACGCCCCCTTGCTGGGGACCACCTCCTCTCCGCCCACCGCCACGTCGTCCGGCACCCCCGCCTCGTCGGGCACCACTACCTCGTCGGGCACCACCACCTCGTGGCACACCAGGGCCTTGCTCGTACTGCTCTGGCTCCACATAATCANATTTTCATTAATTGTAATGGAAGTTAGTTTTAATGCTTGNTGTTTGTGTTGTAGTACGAAACTAATTATATAAAAATTGTTGTTAATGTATATACAAAAGTATTATTTACATCAAATACAAAAAAAAAGTGAAGAAAATCAATGTGTCCCGCATCCAGTGTGCTTCAACGCAGCCGCTGGCCTGAGGCGCATCGTATCCCGCCTGGGTATGCTATCGGGATCGTCATCATCAAGTCGCCTCCTTATAGCCGGATGCGCCGCAGCATCATCATCAGTGGTGCTGACAGGATCGGTAGAAGGGGCCGTCAGTCCAGTAGAAACCTACATAAGAATAGAAAGCTCAATATAGCAAAGTATATAATAAGTCACAACATTTAAACTTGTCTTACCACCATCTCGTCGGGCTCCTGAATGTAATCATCTGTCATAGTCATGTCAGAATCGCGTTCACCCTTAAAAAGGAAATTAATAAAGTTATGGAAAATAAATACAAATTCTAATTCAATACTAAGAAAACCATACCTGCGCCTGTGATGATGAACCATAACTCAGCCGGCGCCCACTATGTAAATCTCGTGTCGGCCGCTCCTCAGCAACAGTAAACGGGCCTGGAAAGTATGTATCCCAATCCACTCTAGAAAGGTCCGTGCCCATGATCAATAATTGACTTGACGGGGTCACCTGCGAAGTCCCTAGAGTGAGATCCATCCCAAGGTTGTATGACGACATATCCGTCTCATGTAGGCCACCCGGCAGATCGGCAGCAACATAATCAGCAGGGGCCTCAACGCCCCTTTGCTGGGGACCACCTCCTCTCCGCCCACCGCCACGTCGTTTGGCACCCCCACCTCGTCGGGCACCACCACCTCGTCGGACACCACCACCTCGTGCCACACCAGGGCCTCGCTCGTACTGCTCTGGCTCTACATAATCAGGCATATGTTCCAAACGCTGATCCTCCCTGGCTCGCTGCAGTGTCCGGGCAGCCAACTCTACAAATCGACGACTGTAATCCTGCAAGGCGGCCGCAGGATCGCCGACATAATCCTGCATCTACAGTCCCATCTGATACACGGTATGTAGTCCAATAGCCTGCACACCGTAGAAAATATAAACTACATATATTGATCTAAAATACAGTTATATAATTAATAATAACAGAAAACATACCAGGGACTCGTGTCGCCCGGCGTATGGAACGTACAGACCGCCAGCCTGATGAATAGGGTTCCCGATAAAAATTCGGGTGACGTGCCGGTACCAGGACATATACCTCTGAATAGCCACCTCCTGGATCTGTGTAGGTGGGGGCGGAATCCTCTGATCTCGATGGTCCCAAATATGGATCTGCGCCTCTAACCATGCCATAAATGCGTCGTCCGCCCTGCGACGATCATCCCTCTGATAATGTGTAGGCTCCCATATAGGCCCCTTCGGTATATACTGCGGGCGGCCAAACTGCCGAAGTACCCGCTCCGAGGCATGATGCTCCATAATATCGAGGCATATGAGTGGGGCAGAAGTGCTCCAAATCAGTCGGCCGGCTGAGCAATAAGGTGGCAGGGAAGTTATCAAATCGTCGTTGTATGGCGTCCAGATGAACTATCAAATAAGAACATGAAACGTGAGTATGCGCAACACTAAGTTAATCTATACCAGGTAAAAGTGTACTCTCGTGAAAGTGTGCGGCGGAGAACCCACCTCTTGGATAGAGGGAGAAACGGAGGTGCTACATTAGGAGGTAATTATGGTCGAGGTGGCTGAAACTGCAAGAACCGCTCCCAGGCCCAAACTACATACAAAGTTGANCTTGTGTTTGTATTGTAGTACGAAACTAGCTAACTAACGGAGAAATAAAAAGTAATGCACATATTATATAAAAGTTGTTGTTAATGTATATACAATAATATTATTTACATCAAATACAAAAAAAAGAATAAAATCAATGTGTCCCGCATCCAGTGTGCTTCAACGCAGCCGCTGGCCTGAGGCGCATCGCATCCCGCCTGGGTATGCTATCGGGGTCGTCATCATCAAGTCGCCTCCTTATAGCCGGATGCGCCGCTGCATGATCGTCAGTGGTGCTGACAGGATCGGTAGAAGGGGCCGTCAGTCCAGTAGAAACCTACATAAGAATAGAAAGTTCAGTATAGCAAAGTATATAATAAGTCAAAACAATATAAATTGTCTTACGACCATCTCGTCGGGCTCCTGAATGTAATCATCCATTGCAGTCAGCATCGCGTTCAGCCTTAAAAAGGAAATTAATAAAGTTATGGAAAATAAAGACAAATTCTAATTCAATACTAAGAAAACCATACCTGTGCCTGTGATGATGAACCATAACTCAGCCGGCGCCCACTATGTAAATCTCGTGTCGGCCGCTCCTCAGCAACAGTAGACGGGCCTGGAAAGTATGTATCCCAATCCACTCTAGAAAGGTCCGTGCCCGTGATCAATAATTGACCTGACGGGGTCACGGGTCACCTGCGAAGTCCCTAGAGTGAGATCCATCCCAAGACTGTACGACGGCATGTCCGTCTCATGTAGGCCACCCGGCAGATCGGCAGCAACATAATCAGCAGGGGCCTCCACGCCCCCTTGCTGGGGACCACCTCCTCTCCGCCCACCGCCACGTCGTCCGGCACCCCTGCCTCGTCGGGCACCACCACCTCGTTGGGCACCACCACGTCGTGGCACACCAAGGCCTCGCTCGTACTGCTCTGGCTCCACATAATCAGGCATGTGTGCCAAATGCTGATCCTCCTGGGCTCGCTACAGTGTTCGGGCAGCCAACTCTACAAATCGACGACTGTAATCCTGCAAGGCGGCCGCAGGATCGCCGACATAATCCTGCATCTGCAGTCCCATCTGATAGACTGTATGTAGTCCAATAGCCTGCACAACGTATAAAATATAAACTACATATATTGCACTAAAATACAGTCGGTTGATTAATAATAACAGAAAACATACCAGGGCCTCGTGTCGCCCGGCGTATGGAACATACCGACCGCCAGCCTGATGAATAGGATTCCCGATAAAAATTCGGGTGACGTGCCGGTACCAGGACATATACCCCTGAATAGCCACCTCCTGGATCTGTGTAGGTGGGGGCGGAATCATCTGATCTCGATGGTCCCAAATATGGATCTGCGCCGCTAACCATGCCATAAATGCGTCGTCCGCCCTGCAACGATCATCCCTCTGATAATGCGTAGGCTCCCATATAGGCCCCCTCGGTATATACTGCGGGCGGCCAAACTGCCAAAGTACCCGCTCCGAGGCATGATGCTCCATAATATCGAGGCATATGAGTGGGGCAGAAGTGCTCCAAATCAATCGGCCGGCCGAGCAATAAGCTGGCAGGGAAGCTATCAAATCGTCGATATATGGCGTCCAGATGAACTATCAAATAAGAACATGAAACGTGAGTATGCGCAACACTAAGTTAATCTATACCAGGTAAGTTTAGGTACATATTTACCTGTGCGCCCTCCAGCAGATCCAACACATCCCTGCAGAGGGGGAGATTATGATGAGCATCATACTCTCGTGAAAGTGTACGGCGGAGAACCCACCTCCTGGCTAGAGGGAGAAACGGAGGTGGTACATTAGGAGGTAATTGTGGTCGAGGTGGCTGAAACTGCAAGAACCGCTCCCAGGCCCAAACCTAACATGCAAAGTTGACGTAAGGTTTAAGATAAATTCTAACTAGGTAGAGTTGGGACTGATGAACAGATTATTTGAATATGTTGTCACCCGTAGAAGCGGCATAAAACCACAAACATCTCTCTGAGTGCCCATGCTCGCCCGGCACATCTGCCTATACTTGTAGCCGAGAACAGCAGCACCCCAACTGTAATAGGGTAACTCATCTAGCAGCTGAAGATGATGAAGAAATCTCAGGCTGACTAGGTTCCCCGAAGTGTTAGGGAACAAGACACCTCCAAATAGAAGAAGCAGCAACAACCTCGTATACCGGGTGATATGTACCTCCTCTGTATCGTCGGTGATATCGGGGTGGAGTACCTCCAGCTACTGTCTAATAGGTGTCAAAGTCAACCGACTGGCACCCGACGATGCAGTCTCGTCCTATGGCCTAAAACCCGTGAGCTGCTGCAGCATGTCCAAATAAGCATCACGCGCAATAGATCTCATAGCAATTGGCAGGGAAACGGCCATGCCATCAACGGGTAGGCCATATAAAACCTCCACGTCCTGCAGCGTGATGGTAGCCTCGCCAATGGGCAGGTGAAAAGTGTGCGTCTCCGGTCACCAACGCTCAATCAACGCCGTGATCAAAGCCCAATCAACCTGTATCCGCCCGATCTCAATAATCCTATAGAATCCCGTATCCTGGAGGCGATGGACTACACGCTCGTGGAGATCTCTGGGCCTCAGAAAATCCCACAGGTCGTCCACTCTCCTAGCGCGGAGAATCTGGGACATTAACTCTCCCTCCCATATATGGGCGGACCTATGATCGCCCTGAGGCACTAATAGCTCATGAGAGTAAGGGCCGGGATGTATAGGCGACGTGTCCATGTCGTCAACTATAAATTAAACAACATTAATTGTATGTTTATTATTTAATTGTACAAAATATATATACCTATTGGGTTCCAGGCTCGATATTTGAGGCCCAGTAGCGCCAAACTATCATGAATATTTATGTGTGTCAAATTCAATATTTTGATTATTTTGTGTGTGTTTGTTTTATAATTTAAATTCTTAAATATATATACCTATTGGGTTCCAGGCTCGATATTTGAGGCCCAGTAGCGCCAAACTATCATGAATATTTATGTGTGTCAAATTCAATATTTTGATTATTTTGTGTGTGTTTGTTTTATAATTTAAATTCTTAAATATATATACCTATTGGGTTCCAGGCTCGATATTTGAGGCCCAGT